>NC_030810.1:97744703-97827986 GCF_001704415.2 Capra hircus | reverse complement strand
TCACGAGTATAGCCCAGTAGTGGATTGCTGTGTCATTTGTAGTTTTATTCGCCCTATTTCCTAAGGAAATCTCGATCTTGTTTCCATAAATGACTGTATCAAAGTTTTTACACATTCCCCCATCCATAGTGCAAGAAGGTTCCGTTTTATCTCTGAAAGGCTGAGCTCTGAAGAATTGATGCTTTTGAACTGTGGTGTTTGGAGAAATCTTGAGAGTCCCGTGGACTGCAAGGAGATCCAACCAGTCAATTCCGCAAAGGAATCAATCACTGAAATATTCCCTAGAAGGGCTGATGCTGAAGCTGAAACCAATAGTTTGGCCCCCTGAGGCAAAGAGCCAACTCAATGGAAAAAGCGCCTGATGCTAGAAGATTGCAGCAGGAGGAGAAGGGGGCAACCGAAGATGAGTTGGTTGGTATAGCATCACCAATTCAATGGATGAGTTTTTGCAAACTGGAGACAATGAGTGAGGCCTGAGAGCCTGGCCTGCTGCAGCCCACTGAGTTGCAACAGTGTCGGACATCGTTTTTATTTGACTGAAACCGCAGCACAGTGTCACAGAGGGTTCTTCCAAACTATGTTTCTCTAACGAGTTTTAGGGTTTATGGTCTAATTCAGATCTTTATCCCATTTTTGGAGTTTTATTTTGTGTATGGTGTTTCTTTGTGTATAGGCTTCTCTTGTAGCCGCAGAAGGTAACGTGTTGGCCTGCAATGTGGGAGACCCCAGGGTTTTTTTCAACCCCTGGGTTGGGAAATCATGCCCTGGAGAAGGAACATGGCAACCACTCCAGTACTCTTGCTTGAAAAATTCCATGGATGGAGGAAGGCCCTGGTAGGCTACAAGTCCATGGGATTTCAGCACGGAGTGGCTAAGGACTGGAGCGACATCACTTTCATTTTTCACTTTCATGGCATTGGAAAAGGAAAGGCAACCCACTCCAGTGCATTTCTTGGCCCTAGAGAATCCAGGGATGGGGGCGCCTGGTGGGCTGACATTCTATGGGGTCGCACAGACTCGGACACGATATCAGCGACTTCTTTTGTATGGTGTTAGGGAGTTTTCTATTTCATTCTTTTACTTAGTAGCTGAGAAGTTTTCCCCCGAACCACTCTATTACAGGGACTATCTTTCTCCCTTTGTATATTTTGCCATCCCTTTATCAAACATAAGGTGGTCCATAGGTCGCATGGGTTTGTCTTGGGCTTTCTATCTTGTTTCCATGTGGTCTAGTATTTCTGGTTTGTACAGTACCATTCTGGCGTGATGACTGTAGTTTTGCGAAGTACTCAGATTTTAAAAAATTAAGTACTTAGTTATTAACATTTTTAATCACTGTTTTCAAGTCGGCAGAACAAACCTCCACCAAGCACTTAATCAAGTCCTGGATTTTAGGGTCATTGTCAACAATTGTACCTCATAAGCTTCCAAGAACACACATACTTGTACTTGCTAGCAGACTTTAATTCCCAAAAGAATGAGGGAAAGCGGAGCAGTAAGAGGAAAATGAAAAAGAAGATCGAGGAACCGAAGAGGGGGGCGACGAGTGGCAAGAGGAGACAACTTACGATGGGCAAAAGCAAAATTAACATATCAGGAAAGTATCTAGGCTAATATGGACAACACTATCAGATTATCACAACCTTAATGGGAAAAGTGAACTCTTCTTTAAGTGGCATAGGGCCAAGCATGAAATTCGATAGATTAAAGAAGTACGAACACTGGACAGGTACCACTTATGGCTGTGCAGTTTTCTGATGCGACTAGCAGTAACATAGTGGGGGGATCGCTCATTGTGCGCTTTCTGTGAGCTGACACAGTTCTAAATGCTTTATATATACATAAAATTAGAAAATGTAAGGCTCACAATGTCACCTATAAAAGTGAGTACTGTTACTATTCTAGTTTTAACGAGAAAAAGAATGAGACCTAACAATGAGACACGAGACACCCTTGAGCCAACTTATCTCAAAAATCAATAGAGTTAGTAAAAGCAGCAAGAACCACGGAGTGAACTCAGGAAGGCTGGTAATAGGATCTGTGATCTCCGAAACATGATTGTGCACTTTCTAGTGGAGAAGGTATAGGTGAAATTTTTTTAGGAACACTTGGGCTCTTTGGAAGGGTGTGGTATGTCCTTTGTTTTATCTTCATTCTTTCTTGACAATAAAGAATCAATCTGTGATTACCCACTTTATAACAGCAAAAGCTTTATGAACTTTCTGAATGTGTTGATCCATGTTCTCGCTAAAATCAAACCCAATCAATTTTATTTTTTTTGTTTTCCGTTTTCCCCCTCTCATTTTTTTCTTCAGAGAAAACAAAAAAAAAAACAAAAAACTGGGAGGAATCGTGTCAATAAATATTAGGTCAGAAGCCCTGTCGCAAGAGTAAAAGTCAACCCTGCATAAAAATAAGTCACTTCTTAGTGGCTTGGAAGCACAGGAGAAGTAAAATTCGCCTGCACATTTGGTTTACCGTATAAGGTGAATGAAATTATGGAGTCAACTTTCCCTATAATATGGGAACACGTTGTTAATCAACTAAGACTATTTTCATATAGTCACTCGTCATAAAATAAATTTTTGTTTTGCAAAAAGAACTAATTTATTCCTTGCCCTTATAACCACTAAAACAAATGTCTTTTAAAGATCAATATGATGCTTCAGATAAATAGAAAATAGACCGTGATAGTAGAGAATTACACAGAAAGTTGAGGATCTGAACTTCAGCATAGTATGTGTTTGGAAATCTGTGAATAAATTATCAAAATCTTTGCTCATCTTTCAGATCCCGTGTCTTCCAACCGAACAGCCATTTGGAGACATTGTTCTTGGATGACTGTTCCCTTGGCAGTTTGCTTTCTTGCCTCGCTCAAAGGCACTTGCTCCATCGTCTCTCAGCTGGTACAGTGTACCCCAGATACTCAAGGCTCACTCTTCTCTTCACTCAAGTCTTTGCCTAAAAGTACTTTGGAAAGCTTTTCTACACAGTTGTCTCTAACATACACCCCTGCATCACTATTATTTTGCTTGTGATCCTTGCATGTGTTGGGGTGTGTATGTGTGTGTGTGTGTGTTTTGTTGCAACTCCCATCAAGAGTTTAAATGGAAAAAGGACTTTAGTCACCATCCAATCATGTTCTAGCACATACAGACCTCGCCTGCATGTCTTAATAATTGGGAACATTTGTGATAAATTAATTTTTTATGAGTTACACTGAGTTGGATAGAGTCCTACCTACTCGTTTTACTACTAATGAACGCTGAGACTGAGAGAATTCAATCTTTTCAGGGTCTTTCAAGTAGACAAAGATAAGAAACAAGTAGTCAGAAACCAATGAAGGAATTCTTTGTGGCTCCAGTCAAAAGACATATTTCAGCAACAGTTGAACTCAACTGTATGGAAAAGTCTGAACTCTGATAATCAATGGAAATGAAAAGAAACACTCAGAAACATTGCAGTTGAGAGAAGAGATGAAAAACACTAATATCAAAAGAAAACCAAAAAAAAAAAAAAGAAAAAAGGAAATACATAATGTCTGAGGAAACCATAACTGAAAAGGACACATGTATCCCATAATGAAATATTACTCAACATTAAAAGAAACAAATTTAAGTCAATGCTGTAGGTGGATGGATAAAGAAGTTGGGGTACATGTATACAATGAAATATTACTCAACATTAAAAGAAACAAATTTAAGTCAATGCTGTGAGGTATATGAGTAGAGCCTGTTATACAGAGTGAAGCAAGTCTTAAAGAGAAAAACAAATACCATATATTGATGCATATATATATGGAATCTAGAAAAATGACATTGATGAACCTAGTTGCAAGGTAGCAAGAGAGATCTAGACATCGAGAACAGACTTGTCACAGTGGGGAAAGGAGAGGATGGGATGAGTTGAGAATGGAACATGGAAACATACATTGCCATGCCTACAATAGAAAGAAAGTGGGAATTTGCTGTATGACACAAGGAACTCAACGTGTCTGTGACAACCCAGAGAGATGGGATGGCGTGGGAGGCAGCAGGGAGGTTAAAGAGGGAGGAGACATATGGATACCTGTGGCTGCTTGATGTTATTGTATGAAGCCAGCACAACATTGTAAAGCAATTACACTCCAATTAAAGTAAATAAAATTTTTAAAAAGTCAATGTAATGAATGTGTAGTATGTGTAGTTGTTATGCTGTGAATAGCAATGTCTACACATACATTTTTTTTCCTTTCCAGAGAGTAGATGTATAATCAATTACCACCACAGTATTAACTACTGTATAACTTTACATTAACTGCCTGTCATTCTTTTCCATCTTTTATATTAGGTACAGTTTCCAATTGGAAATATAATTTCTGGTAACCTTGAAAACTGTCTCAGTAGAATCTTGTTGATCTGTAGGGTTCCCCAACACTTGTCACCCTAGGGCTCTCATTCTCTTATTGCTCTCAATTTTGTCCCTAGGTTTTTTTTTTTTTTTTTTTGCATTCTGAATCTTTCTCAATTTGGGTTTTTACCTTTGTTTTGTTGGAGCCAAACCTCCAGAAGCTATCAGAAAATATATTTGTGGAAATTATTATATTAATATTTGACTAATAGTTTGGCTACATGTAACATTGTAGGTTCAAAAAACCTTTTCCTTTGGAATTTTAGCGGCACTGACCTTGACTTCTTCAAGCATGCATATTTACTGATGATTTCTTTTGTGCCTCATGGCTTACTTAGCCTCTCTTCTACTCAGTCCCCGGACAGTCAATTCTCTCCTAGATAACCACTATTACTAGGTTCTAAGTAAAATCTAGCAAACTCTCATGTAGATATTACATGATTTTCAGAGAGATTCAGAGATTCAGTTTGCTACAAATGCTTCCATTTGTAAAATGGAAACTATTCATTTTATGAAAAAATATCCATTATTTCAAAAAACTGAGGACCATTTGTCCTTAAGTCACTTTCTCTGTTATCAAGAACTAATTATCCCTATTTCTAAGTCTGCAACCTCATTAGGCACCTTTTCCTTAAGAAAAACTAATCCTCCTTCAAATTACCAAACATAAGTGACAACCTATAGAATTTATTGGTTAAACATCTTGGAATCCATTAGTAATTCACCCAGAAAGAAAAGCAAGTGTAAAATTATGTTTGCAGAACTGTTCTATGCCACGTATTCCTTAGATAATTCTCTTACTCCAGCAGGTACCACCTAGCTCCTAAGACTTCTCTTGAGAACAATGTTGTGAAAGCACCTACTCCATCCCCAGACATTGCTGTTCCTTCCAGGATTCCTGAAGGGTGCTTGTTTCCTAATGGTGATCCTGGTTACTCCATTGTGGAATCTCAAGAGGACTAGACAGGAACAGCCGTCCTCATTGGTTCTCTGAGAGACTGAGTAAGAGATCAGGAGCAGGACTCAGTCTAAAGAAGTTCCTACCTCTTCAGACACCCAGGTTATGCCCCTGATCTTTCTCTGAACCACATCAGCCCAGTCAAGATAGAAACAGAGCAGATGCTACATGGTCTTCTTTCAGGAAAGAGCACACGCTGTGAAATCTTCCCTCAGGCAGTGGAGAAGGCAGACCTCTGTTACTAGTAAAAAGATGTGGATGCTTCATGTGCCTTCAAACTGACAGCTTCTAACTAGCAGTGATAACAGCTAGAAGAAAGAGAGGAGCAGGGCGGGGGTCTTAGCGAGGGAGACCTTAGTCTACACACTGCCATTCTTTATAAGATCGGAAGCATTTTTGACATTATTGATCAGGTATTTTGTGTAGTTATTCATAATTATTAGCTTTTCTACCTTTAGAGCTGGCATATTTAACTCAAATTTATTTTTAATTGGAAGATAATTGCTTTACTATGTTCTGTTGGTTTCTACCATGCAACAATGTGGATCAGCTCTAAGTACACATATATCTCCTCCACCGTGAGCCTCACGTGCACCCCACTGCCCCCCACCCCTCCCCTCTAGGCTGTCACAGAGCACCAGGCTGAACTCCCTGAGCTGTGAAACTATTTACCTCAGTCATCTATTCTAAACACAGCAAAGGCTGTATTCAGTGCTACTCTCTCAATCTGTTCCACCCTCTCCTTACCTCAGTGTGCTCCCAAGTTTGTTTCCACATCTGCATTTCTATTCCTGCCCTTGAAAGAGGTTCATCAGGGCTATTTTTCTAGATTCCATGCATATGTGTTAATATACAATATTAGTTTTTCTCTTCCTGACTTACCTCACTCCGTGAAAAAGGCTCTAGATTTGTCTACCGCAGTTCAACTGACTCAGATTTGTTCCTTTTCACTGGCTGAGTAACATTTCATTGTATGTATGTGCCACAACATCTTTATCCACGCATCTGTCGATTGACATCTAGGTTGCTTCCATGTCCTGGCTGTTGTAAATAGTGCTGCAATGAACACCAGGATACACATGCCTTTTTTAAATCATGATTTTCTCAGGGCATATGCTTGGCCATTTGGTAGTTTTACTCCTAGATTTTTAATGAATCTCCATATTGTTCTCCATAGTGGCCGTATCAATTTACTGTTTTAAAAAAGTTTTATTGTGTTAGGAACACTTAACATGAGGTGTATTCTCTTAAGAGTATTTAAGTATATAATACAGTGTTGTTATACACAGGGTTAATGTTGCGGGCTGATCTCTAGAACTGATATACCTTCAGGACTGAAATTGTATTCTGTCAACTAAAAAATATAGTCACAACCTGAAAGGAGACTTTTATTTTATTTGGTGGGAAGTTTAGGACTCCAAGCCCAGGAGACAGCATCTCAGTAGCTCTGAGGAAAGTGTTCCCCTTGGAAGATGGGAGTCGGAGTGAGGCTACATACAAATGAACAGTGAAGGGAGCAGGCGGGCTGAACATCAAAGATCAGATATCAAATTAAGGACTTTAGCATTGGATGTATGGGAAGATTCAAGCCTCTGGGCTCACGGAATTCATTGCTTTCATATGTACCTCAGCTATCTGGGCCAAATCCTGTTTCCTTGTTCACCTTAAGTAGTGGTGGCTGTTGCCGATGGCTCCTCCTTGTGTTCCCCCAGGGCCTCAGCAGTCACCATGGCGGGTGGTGGCATCTGCTGGATTGAGCTTTGGGAGCCTGCATTCACATTTGGAGGCCAGAAATCGCTGATGGCTGTGACATTTCTTGTTTACTGATTTGGCAGTAGAGAGTTTCATTTCACAATACCTATTGATTCATTTCAGTTCAGTTCAATCATTCAGTCATGTCCGACTCTTTGCGACCCTATGAATTGCAGCACGCCAGGCCTCCCTGTCCACTACCAACTCCTGGAGTATACCCAAACTCACGTGCATCGAGTCGGTGATGCCATCCAGCCATCTCATCCTCTGTCATCCCCTTCTCTTCCTGCCCCCAATCCCTCCCAGCATCAGAGTCTTTTCCAGTGATAAGCAACACCCTTTTACTCCATGCCCATCCTCCCCTGGTTCCTGGCAACTGCTATTCTATTCTTTATTCCATGAGCTTGAGCTTTTTCCATACCTCATATAAGGGGATTCATGTGGTACTTGTCCATCCGTTTCTGGCTAATTTCTCTTGGCATAATGTCTTCCAGGTTAGGTCATGTTGTCTCATCGGTCAGGATTTCCTTCTTTTTGAGAAGGAATAATAATCCTTTGTATGTATATACTACAGTTTACTTATCCACTCATCTGTTGATGGACATTTAGGTTGTTACCACACTTTGGCTACTGTGAGTACTGCTGCAGTGAACTTGGGCATGCTAACAAGTCTTTGAGACTTTGATTTAAATTATTTTGGGTAAATAATTTAGATGTAGAATGGGTAAAACCTATGATAGTTCAATTGTTTCTATTTTTGAGTAACCTTAATATTCTTCACAATGTTTATACCATTTTGCCTTCCCACTACCAGGTACAAGGGTTCTTTTTCTCTCCATAATCTCACCAACATTGCTATTTTGATTTTGATCATAGTCATTCTTCAGGTGTGAAGTGATACATCATTGTGGTTTAGATTTGCATTTCCCTGATGATCAGTAGTGATATATAAACTCCTTTTCATGTCCCTGTGGTATATATATATATCTTCTCTAAAGAAAGCTCTATTCACGTCCCTTACCTATTTAAAATTAAGGTTGTTAAATTTCTTTCTATTATGTTGTAAGAGCTTCTTACATACTTTGGAAATTAACCCCTTATCATATATATGGGGCTCATATACCTTAAGCCTTGTAACCAGGAAGAGTTAATTTTGAATTTATGCTGGATCAGCTTCTGTGATTTTAACCCTCATCTTTCCACTTTTGTTATTGTAATCATACATAATGGACTGCCTTTGGGAGATAACCTGAGCTGCCCACCTGTGAGGGACCGCTGCTGCTGCTACTGCTGCTAAGTCGCTTCAGTCGTGTCCTGGTTCTGTGCGACCCCATAGATGGCAGCCCACCAGGCTCCCCTGTCCCTGGGATTCTCCAGGCAAGAACACTGGAATGGGTTGCCATTTCCTTCTCCAATGCATGAAAGTGAAAAGTGAAAAGTGAAGTTGCTCAGTCATGTATGACTCTTCATGACCCCATGGATTGCAGCCTAGCAGGCTCCTCCTTTCATGGGATTTTCCAGGCAAGAGTATTGGAGTGGGGTGCTATTGCCTTCTCCGTTGAGGGACTCTAAGGAAGCAAATCTAACATATTCCCCTGCCTGAGGCTTGCCATACTAGGGGAATTTGCAAGGATTGAGTAGTCTTTACTTTGTTTCCTTACCTCCACCCCACTTCTGACCCATAAAAGAACCTGGCAACCAGGCCCCAGCAAGATGATTATTTGGAGGCACTAGCTTGTCATTGTCTCAGCCAGCGGGTTCCTGAATAAAGTCCCTCATAGCTCAGTCAGTAAAGAATCTGCCTGCAATGCAGGAGACTCGGGTTTGATTCCTGGGTGAAACATGTAATTTTTCATTTCATTTTTTCCTTTTCCTGGTCTAGACACCTCATCTCAGATTCACTGCAGCGAGCGGCCCAAGCTTGGACTTGCTAACAGACTATGTCACATGCCTTATATTAGGCATGTTGTTTCCACAGCAAAATTTTGAGGCAAGTATAGCTTTTGTCTCTAATTTATACAAGTGTTAGTAAGCTGATCTTCAGGGTGGTTGGTAAATATTTAATGTCACAAAGTACCGGTGCCTATAGATGTCTGCATATCCAGTGCACTCAAGGTCCCTCATGGAAGGCTTGGTGCTTAGTATTAGCTGAAGGGCTTCTGAGTTTCAACAAATTATACTAATAAATGCCTGACAGATTCTATGTCACCCTTAGTTTATTTGTTTAGAGAAAAATATCCATGGTTTGAATGGTGGGGTCAATGACTCGTGGAGCTTCATTCCCTGAGTATGCTAAGAATGTGTGATAACACACTAAATGTCATTTCAAAAAAAAAATGAATGGCAGGATAGAGTCAATGGAATTAACTGTTGTAGGGGAAAGTGGCAGAGGATATTTGGGGAGTACTAGTGGAAAAGCTTCTTAATGGATACAGCCTAGACATTGAGTCAATTTTGAAGATAATGAGAAGAGAGGAATTTAGGTTTCTAGTAGACTACAGGTTGCTCATGATCATGTTGCTGCAGAGACCAGATCAGTGTATAAATCTGCAAAAGTAGAGCTTCAGCAAAATATCTCAACTTGTGACCTTATGGCCTAGAAAACTGAAGGATCAAGTTTTCCTATCAAAGTCTATGAATGGAGCTGTGTGAAAAGACTGCTGGCATGAGACCGCTAACACCAGAAACTGGAAAATTAGAAAAAGAAGATGCAACTTTGTGGTCTCTAGTCATTTAATTGTCAAGAAGAGGCTAGAGACCAGTGGGGCATGGTGTAAGGAAGGCGAGTTTAAAAAAATTGTGGGTAGGGGTTAAGATATGTGAGGTTAGTAAATCCTAGTCTCGACCATCAAGGGAAACAAAGCTGGGTGCTGGTAGGTGAAATGGAATAGGGAGGAAGTTTTCCATAGCAGATTCTTTGGGGGCTGGGGAGTGGAAGAATCAGCAACTGTGACACTGAAGAAGCAACACTATTGTCAAGGAATTCCTCATATTTCCTAACAGGTGCATAACAATGGCACAGGGAGTATGTGACAAGGTCTCCAGTGAATCACTCTGCACTTCCTGAAGAAGGATAAAGAAGTCCATGGACAAGAGAGATTTGTGATATCAGCATGAGTGTGGCAATTTACTTTTGAGATTGCAAGCATGTGGAATTTAGGGTGGGAAACAAGTGCATCAGCCAGTCCTGGGATATTCCCCCTGGGAGAAGCTGCCTGGTCTTTATAAAAGGAGTCTCCATCACAGTGCTGTCATTGTTGTGACGGTCATAAGTCTTCTTTGAAGCCTCAGGTGAGCGCTCTTAGAGATCTTTATGGAACATGGGTGTTGGGTTTAATCTGGGGGTAGAAGTGGATTTAACTGAAGCAATTGAGTGCTGTGTCCAGGAAAAAGAAGATAATGAGGATTTAGGGATATATTGTTGGTATTTGGTCATGAATGCGATCTTAAATGTGAGGAGAAAATGGAGTCAGGGGCACAGTCTTAACCTGAGAGAGAGTAAGGGGGATGAGATACTGTGCCACAGCACAGCACACATTAGTTCCAAATGCCCCTTCTCAGCGTGCAATCCCACTGAGTGCCTGGTTTGGGCCTTTGCATTTTTCCTCAGAAGCCCACAGTCAGGTCAGCTTAGCCAGCAACCAAGACCTCATGGGAGAAATAAGTAGAGATTTGTTTGGGGATTGGCTACAAGTTTATTATCCAGATTCTTCTTCAGAGTATGTTTGTATTCATACAACACTTGTGTAGGTAATTTTGTTTTAGAAAATTGTAGGAGAGACTAACCAGAAAAGACTGAAGATCTGAGAGCAAGAGATACTAAAAAAGAAGGGTGAAGAAGCTCTAAAAAACCATAAATACTGTATTAGGAATCCAGCAATGTCCTTAGTGACGGCAGTGTAGTTGGCGCTGCTAAATGTTCTACCAGTCAGACTCTAGTTATGAAGAATGTTGTCTGTTTGTATTTCAGATTCCTTGAGACCCAAGGAAGGATGTCTCACCACCAGCATCCACATCCTCATCCACATCCACACCAGCATCCGCATCAGCATCATCATCAGTGCAAGGAGCCCTGCCATCCACCTCCAAAAGTGTGCCCACCGAAGTGCCATGAGCCTTGCCCATCCCATCCATGCCCACCTCCAGTGAGCCAGCAGAAATGCCCTCCTGGGCTGCCATGCCCACCATGCGAGCAGAAGTGTCCACCCAAGTGGAAGTAACAGCACCAGATTTCATCTGGACCAAGAAACAACATGATCCAGCCTCTTCCATTTCCTCCCTTCGGCCGTGGTGACGGAGTGCATCTTCCTTAATCTCCCTCCTGGACTGACAGCTGACAGAGAAAAGGCTTGGTTCCTGAAGCTGACACCATGTTGGTGGAAGAAGAGCAGCAGGTTCATCGCTTGATCTCTCTTTGCCATCTGTGTGTCTGTATCCATGTTGCGAAATCTACCCCCTGAGCAAATAGTGTGTGTATTCCTTTGCTTCTCCAATAAAGCATATTCATAGCCCTTAATATTTCTTTCTTTCATATTTGGTTTTGTTTTTTTTTTGCAGATAGTATTTTTTAATCTCTTCTGTCAGCTACAAGTATTCTTCTGAGTGTTCCTTTTCATTCCCTTTGGATTATCAGCATTAGACTTTTCCTTCACTGAGTTCAGCTTTGCCTGAAATATGTCTTTTGGACTGGATCCATCAAAGAATTCCTTCAGTGGTTTCAGACTTCTTTCTATCTTTGTCTACCTTGAAGACCCTGAAAAGAATTGAATTCTCTCAGTCTCAGATTCCTTATTTGTAAAACCACTAGGCAAGAATCTATTCAACTCAGTGTACTCATAGAAAGTAATTTATTCACAAAGGTTTCCTAATTATTAACACATGCCAGGCAGTCTCTTATGTTGCCAGGGACATGAAGATGGTGACTAAAGTCCTTTTTCCATCTAAACTCTTGAAGGGAGTTTGCACACACACACACACACACACACACACGCAGATACAAGGCAAATAATAGTGATGCATAGTGATATTTTAGAGACAACTGTGTAGAAAAGCTCTTCCAAAGTGACTTTTAGGGCAAAGACTTGAGTGAAGAGAAGAATGAGCCTTGAGTATCTGGGGTACACTGTACCAGTGAGAGGCAATGGCGAATGCTGAGGCAGGGCAGAGTAACTGCAGGGATAACAGTCATCCAAGAGACAATGTCTCCAAATGGGGTTGAAGACATTGGATCTGAAAGATGTAGCCAAGAATTTGATACTTTATTCACAGTTTTCCAGCCATACTCTGCTGAAGTTCAAAGTCTCTCAACTTTATGTAATTCTCTACTATCACATCTATTTTCTTTTAAATGAGGGTACATATGATCTTTTCAGAACAGTTTTTAAAAAATGGTTAAAGGACTAAGGAATATATGCATACCTGTGGCTGAGCACTGAAGAATTGATGCTTTTGAACTGTGGTGTTGGAGAAGACTCTTGTGAGTCCCTTGGACTGCAAGGAGATCCAACCAGCCCATCCTAAAGGAGACCAGTCCTGGGCATTCATTGGAAGGACTGATGCTGAGGCTGAAACTTCAATACGTTGGCCCCCTCATGCAAAGAAGTTGACTCATTGGAAAAGACTTTGATTTTGGTAGGGATTGGGGCCAAGAGGAGAAGGGGACAACAGAGGATGAGATGGCTGGATGGCATCACCGACTTGATGCACATGAGTTTGGGTGAACTCCAGGTGTTTGTATTGGACAGGGAGGCCTGGCATGCTGCAATTCATGGGGTCGCAAAGAGTCGGACACGACTGAGCAACTGGAAATGAACTCAAATGATGGCTGATTCACATTGAGTTTTGTCAGAAAACAGCAAAATCCTGTAAAGCAAGTCTTCTTCAATAAAAATTAAATTAATTTAAAAAATTAATTCTTTTCCAAAGCACAAATTTATTTTATGAGAGTGATGATAGGAAAGGTAGCTCTGTTATTAAGTGTTCCCATCTTATAGGGAAGTTGACTCCATTAAATCCCATCACCTTATAGGAAACAAAATACGTAGACAATTTTACTGTTGTGCTTTCAACACTAAAAAGATCTGATTTTATTTTTAGGGGTGTTGACTTTGTACTCCTGGATAGGTAGTGCACTAATATTTTTGACACACTTCCCTCTCCAATTTTGTCTTGAAGAAAAACAAGAAAAAGAAAAACAAAAAATAAAATTTTTTGATTTTAGGAGAACTTGATCAACACATTCAGAAAGTTCATGAAGCTTTGCTGTATGAAGTGGGTAATCACAGACTGATCTCTTTATTTTCAAGAAACATGAAGTTAAGAAAAAGAACACTATGACCTCCTCAAAGACCCAAATTTTCTTATTAAATTGCATCCCATACCGTCTCCACCTAGAAGTGACCACAGTCATGACTCCTAATATTCACTTTCTTGGTTTTTCCTTTATGGTTTTCAACCATCGGTATAGGAATATCTCTAAAAATTATAGTTAAGTTACTAAGCTTTTGCACTATATAAATGGAATTATACTGTATACCAGTGGTTTTGTCTCTCATCTTTCTGTTGACACTATGTAGCTTTGGTTTATCCACTAGTGAATTTTAGTATATCATTGTATGGCTATATTTCTCTCCTTGTACTATTGGTTGACCTCAAAGTTGTTTCCTTTTTGGAGCTGTTAGGAACGCTAGGACATTTTCTTCATGTCTGTTAGTGCACATGTTCACACATTTCTCTAGGGGATGTTCCCAGAAGTATCCCATTTCTACTTTTACAGATAATGCCAAATTATTTTCCAAAGTACTTGCAACAATTCCAGACTCCTCCCAGAGGTGCAGTGTATTTGCTGCTTGTTCTGTGTCTCAATTAGTTTGTCATTTCCACACTTTTGAAGGCTTTACCCATCAGGTTTGCATGTTGAATACTCTTTTTAAAATGTTAGTTATTTTCAGAAGCTCTAAGAATAATCTTGTTGGCCATATTAAGGCATTTTCTTTGTAAAGTGACTGTTGTCGAGTTTTCTCTTCAGTGTCTGTTTATGACTGACTTTATAAGTTATTTACGTATTTTGGATACTGAGTTTTAACAACAGTTAGCCTAACACCTGGCAGCCAAGATTTTCTCCTATGTTTCCCTCCAGAAATTGTAGAGTCTCAGATCTTATGTTTTAGTGTGTGATACAATTTGTGTTAACATTTATATGATGTTAGGTAAAGGCCAAGCTTCAATTATTTCTGTCTCAGTATCCAACAGTTTGAGTACCATCTATTGACAAGGTTGTTTTTCATCTGTTGAATTACCTAGACACCCTTGTAGAAAATCAATTGACCATGGATGGTGTGGATCTAAGTCTGGATGTTCTATTATTGCGTTGATCTCTGTGTCTTTCCTTATGGGATAGCATCCTGTCTTAATTAGTGCAGCTCTATAATGCAATCCTGCGATTCATTCAGCAATTTTGATTTATCTTTAATTTACAGTTGAGAAGTGTATAGATATAAATTTTGAGGCCGTTAGGCCATCAGCATAGTATGGCTGTCAAATTATGAATAAATAATGAAAATCATTACTAAATCTTTGGACCCGCCTCTCTGACCCCCTTTAGAGGCAGTGTCTCCTTGATCACTGTCCTTTCAGTGGTTAATTTCCTCTGCCTTAGCACTTGCCATCACCTCTCATGGTACAGTGTGTACCAGATCCACTCAAAGCTCACTCATTTCTTCACTCAAGTCATTGCCCCAAAAGCCACTTTGGAAGAGCTTTTCTCCAAATTTTCTCTAACGTATACACATGCAGGACTATTAGTTGTCTTCTGCGTATGTGTGTGTGTAAAATGCCCTCAAGAATTTAGATGGATAAGGATGTTGGTCACCATTATCATGGCCCTGGCATATAAGAGATGACCTGGCATGTATGAATAATTAAGAAACTTTTGTATATATATTAATTTCTATGAGTACACTGAGTTGAATACATTCTCTCCTAATTTTCTCAGGTAAGGAAACTGAGGCTGAGAGAATTCAGTTCTTTTAAGGGTCCTACAAGGTAGAGAGATAGACACGTTTGAAACCAATGAAAGAATTCCTTGATGGATCCAATCCAAAAGACATGTTTCAGGCAAAGCTGAACTCAGTGAAGGAAAAGTCTAACTCCAAAAATCCAATGGGAGGAAAAGGAACACACGGAAGAATACTTGTAGTTGACAGGAGACATTAAAAACACAAAGTGCAAAAGAAAAACATAAGAAGAAATGTGGACTCAACTATGACACAGGCTTTATTGGAGAAGCAAAGAATAGACACACTAAGTGCCCACAGGCTAGAGATCAGAACCCGGATTACAGACAGGCACATGGCAAAGAGCAATCAGGCGGTTGCTCTTTATTCCACAGGGCAGTGTCAGCTTCAGGAAGCAAGCCATTTCTCTGTCAGCTGTCAGTCCAGGAGGGAGGTTAAGGAAGATGCAATCCATCACCATGGCCGAAGGGAGGACAATGGAAGAGCCTGGATCTTGTTTCTTGGTGCAGATGAAATCTGGTGCTGTTACTTCCACTTGGGTGGACACTTCTGCTCCCATGGTGGGCATGGTGGCCCAGGAGGGCATTTCTGCTGGCTCACTGGAGGTGGGCATGGATGGGGTGGGCAAGG
Organism: Capra hircus; assembly: GCF_001704415.2. Lineage (NCBI taxonomy): Eukaryota > Metazoa > Chordata > Mammalia > Artiodactyla > Bovidae > Capra > Capra hircus. The sequence continues at coordinate 97,812,242 of NC_030810.1, read as the reverse complement.
CTCATGGCACTTCGGTGGGCACACTTTTGGAGGTGGATGGCAGGGCTCCTTGCACTGATGGTGATGGTGATGCTGATGCTGCTGTGGATGTGGATGTGGATGCGGATGGTGAGGCATCCTTCCTGGGTCTCAAGGAATCTGAAATACAAACAGACAGCATTGTTCATAACAGAAAGTCTTACTCTCCCATTAACAGGGAGCCCTGTTCTACCACTTTCTAAAGAAAAAATTCCTTACACAAGTGCTGTGTGAATACAAGCACACTCTGAAGAAGAATAATCAGGATGTGAAACTTGTAGCCAATCTCAAAACACATCTCTACTAATTTCTCCCATGAGGTCCTGGTTGCTGGTCTAACTGACTTGACTGTTGGCTTCCAAGGAGAAATGCAAAGGCCCAAACTCAGCGCTCAGTGGAACTGAAGGCTGCGGAAGAGGTGCACTGAAACACTGGCATCTCATCTCCCTTACTCTCCATGGTTAAGACTGTGCCATTGACTGCATTCCTCCCGTCACATTTAAGAGCACAGTTAAGAAGTCAAGAACAAGTACTGAAAACTACCCCTAAATTCTCATTATCTTCTTATTCCCAAAGAGAGCACGAATTGGTTAAAATACAGCCACTTCTACGCTAAGATTATATCCTACCACACGAGTGCTAAAAACCTCCAAAACTGTACTCACCAGAGGCTCCAAAGAAGACCTATGACTGAGTATCACGAAGATAGCAGCACGGTGGTAGAGACTCCTTTTATAAGGGCCAGGCAGCTCCACCCAGAGGGAACATCCCAGATCTGGCATGATGCACTTGTTTCCCACCCCAAATACCATGTGCTTGCGATCTCAAAAATAAATTGCCACACTCATGCTGATATCACAAAGCTCCGCTGCCCATGGACTTCCTCACCCTTCACTGAGGGAGTGCAGAGTGAGTCACTCCATACATTGTCTCAAAGCCCCAGTGCCAATGTCATGCACCAGTTAGGAAATATGAGGAATTCTTTGACAATGGCTACTGCTCCTCCATGGTTAAGATTGTGCTTCCCACATTCCCCAGCTCCCTACGCATCTGGTATGGAAAACTTACTACCCCATTCCATTTCACCTTCAGCACCCAGCTTTGTCTCCCTCAATGGTAATGACTAAGCTTTACTAAATGCACATATCTTAACCCTTACCCACAGTTTTTCTAAATTCCCCTTATACCCTGTTCTACTGATCTCTGGGCTTTTCTTGACACTTCAATGACTTAACCATAGCCACAAAGTCTATCATGATTTTCCAGTACTAACAGTCTCATTTCAGTTGTGTTTTCACATGGCTCCATAATGGACATAATAGGACAACATGATCCCGCAGGTTCCTCAGCCATAAGCTCATAGACTGGGGCCCCCTTCATGAAACTCTACTTTTGCTGCCCCACGACCATCAGTCATTTGTGGTCTAGTATTGTTTGTTGCTTTTCAGTTGCTTATTCATGTCCGACTCTTTGTGACCCCATGGACTGCAGCGTGCCAGACTTCCTTGTCCTTCCCTATCTCCCAGAGTTTGCTCAAACTCATGTCCATTGACTCAGTGATGGTTGGATGTTTTCATCCAACCATTTCATCCTCTGTCGTCCCCTTCCCCTCCTGCCTTCAATATTTCCCAACATCAATGTGTTTTCCAATGAGTTGGTGCTTCACATCAGGAGGCCAAAATATTGGATCTTTGGTTTCAATATCAGTCCTTCCAGTGAATATTCAGAGTTGGTTTCCTTTAGGAGTGACTGGTTTGATCTCCTTGCTGTCCAAGGGGCTCTCATGTGTCTTCTCCAGCACCACCGTTCAAAAGCATCAGTTCTTCAGTGCTCAGCCTTCTTTATGGTCCAACTCTGACATCTATACGTGACTACTAGAAAAACTGTAACTTTGAGTATAGGGACCTTTGTCAACAAAGTGATGTCTCTGCTTCCTGATACACTGTCTAGGTTTGGTATAGTTTTCTTCCCAGGAGCAAGTGTCTTTAAATTTCATGAGTGCAGTCTCAGTCCTTGGTGATTTTAGAGCTCAAGAAAATAAAGTCAGGCACTGTGTCCATATTTCTCCCATCTATTTCTCATGAAGTGATGGGATCAAATCTATGATCTTAGTTTTTTGAATGTAGAGTTTTAAGCCAACTTTTTCACTCTCCTATTTCTCTTTCATCAAGAAGATCTTTAGTTCATCTTTGCTTTCTGCCCTAAGGGAGGTGTCATCTCCATACCTGAGGTTATTGATATTTCTCCTGGCAATCTTGGTTCCAGCTTGTGCTTCATCAAGCCCAGCATTTTGTATGATGTACTCTGCGTATAAGTTAAATAAGTGGGATGACAATATACCGCCTTTACTTACTCCTTTCCCTATTTTGAACCAGTTCATTTTTCCATGTCTAGTTCTTACTATTGTTGCTTGTTGGTTTGCTGCTTCTCCATCTACTAGAAACCCAAATTCCTCTCATCTTATTATCTTCAAAATTATCTCAGTATCTGGACTGTATCCATTTAGAAGCTTTTCCACTAGTACCACCCAGATATCTTGTGCTAATTTACACTACAGCTGTTAATTCAGTAAACTCTATCAGGCCCTTTTTTGAAATGACTTTTGGTGTGTTTTCAGACTTTCTTAGTACACTCAGGGAATGAAGCTCCATCAATCATTCATTCCACCAGTCAATCATTGGGTATTTTTCCCTAAATAAATAAATGATGGGTGACATAGAATCCATTGGTAATTTATTAGTATTAATAATAATAAATAAGGAAACATTATGATAATAAATAAATCACACTTCAGCTAAGAATTTGCACTCTGCTTTCCAGAGAAAACTTGAATGCCTTGGCTATGCAGACACCCATGCACACCAGTACTGTGTGACATTAAATATTTCCCAGCCGCCCTGAAGATCAGTTTTTTTACATAGTTGTAACTGGAGATAACAAGTATACCTGCCTCAAAATTTTGCTATGAAAACAGCAAAATGCCTAATATAAGGCACATTACATGATCAGTCCTATGGAAATATGAGCCCCCATATATGCGATAAGGGGTAAATTTCCAAAATATATAAGAAACTTCTACAACATAATAGCAAAAAATTTAACAGCCTGTATTTCAAATATGCAAGGGACTTGAATAGAGTTCTGTTTACATAGACATATTGAAAAGGAGTTTAATATTGCTACTGATCATCAGGGATATGAAAATCAAGCACACAATGACATATCACTTCACACCTGTTAGAATGACTGTAATCAGAAAAATAAGAAATCCTAGCAAAAGTTGGTGATGTTGTGAAGAAAATAAGGATACTTTTACCTGTTCGTGGGATGGTAAATGGTTCAACCATAATGAAAAGTATGAAGGTTACTCAAAAGTTAAAAAATAGAAAACAGAACTACCATATGTATTACCCATTCACATTAGTGTATTTATCCAAGTTAATTTAAATCAGGATCTCCAAGACATATTAGCACTGCAGCAGTACCCACAATAGCCAAGATGTGTTAACAACCTAAATGTCCATCAACAGATGAATGGATACATAAACTGTAGTATATACATACAATGGATTATTATTCATCCTTAAAAAGAAGGAAATCCTGTCATGAGACAACATGGATCAACCTGGAAGACATTATGCCAAGAGAAGTAAGCCAGACACAGGGGGACAAATCCTGCATGAATCCCCTTATATGAGGTATTGAAAGCAGTCAAACTCATGGGAGTAAAAGGGCACATGGGCATATGCCCGGAGTAAATTGTGATTCAAGAGACAAATGTACCCCAGTGTTCATTGCGTACAGCCGCTATGGAGAACAGAATGGAGATCCTTAAAAAACTAGGAATAAAACTACCGTATGGCCCAGCAATCCCTAGGGATACTTCTCTGGGCATATGCCCTGAGAAAATTGCAATTCAAAAAGGCTTATGTACTCCAGTGTTCATTGCATCGCTGGTTCCATCAGCCAGGACATGGAAGAAACTTAGATGTCCATCAACAGATGAATGGGTAAAGAAGTTGTTGTACATATATACAATGGAATGTCACTCAGCCATAGAAAGGAGCAGCTAGGAGTTCAGTTTAAATGAGGTGGACAAATCTAAAGCCTGTTATACAGAGTGAATCATCAGAAAGAAAGAAACAAATATCACATTTTAACACATATATATGAAATCTAAAAAAGTGCTGCTAATGAACCTATTTGCAGCGCAGGAATAGAAATGCAGATGTAGAGTACAGGACTTCTGAACACAGAAAGAGAAAGAGAGGGCAGGATGAATTGAGAGAGTAGCCTCGAAATATATGCATTGCCAGGTGTGAAAGAGATGGCCAAAGGAAAGTTGCTGAACAGCACAGGGAGCTCAGCCTTGTGCTCTGTGATGATCTAGAGGGATGGGACGGGGGGCCATGGGGTGAAAGTGAGGCTCAAGGTGGAGGGGATATATGTGTACTTAAAGCTGATCCACATTATTGTATGGCAGAAAGCAGCACAACATTGTGGAGCAGTTATCCTCCAATGAAAAATAAATTTCAAAAGAAGAAATGTGAACTCTTCAGTTCAGTTCAGTTCAGTCGCTCAGTCGTGTCTGACTCTTTGTGACCTCATGAATCGCAGCACGCCAGGTCTCCCTGTCCATCACCCACTCCCGGAGTTCACTCAGACTCACGTCTAAAAGGTAGCAAAATTAATACGGATTATGAATAACTGCTCACAGTAACTAGATAATGTGAACCATGCCCCGAAATGTGATTACAATAGGATTGTTTAGAGTGAGGGCCCCCTCCCTAAGACCCTTGCCCAGCTCTCCTCTATCTTCAATCTGACATCACTACTAATTCAAAGGCTTCGGTCTGAAAGCAATTTCAGAATCCACACCTTCTTACTAGTAAGAAAGGTCCTGCCACTGCCTGAGGGAATATTTCATGCCTTGTGCTCTCTCCTGAAAGAAGGCTGTGTGGTGTCTGCAATGTTTCTTGATTGGGTTGGTGTGGTACAGGGAAAAGAAAAAAAAGAAAAAGAAATCAGTGACATAACCTGGGTATTTGAAAAGGTAGGAACTTCTTTAGATTGAGCCCTGGTCCTGATCGCTTTCTCAGTATCTCAGAGAACCAAAATGAGCTGTTCCTCTGAGGATCCAAAGTGGGGCAACCAAGATCATTGCTAGGAAACAGACATCTTTCAGGGATCCCAGAAGGAACAGGGATGTCTTGGGATGGGTCAGTTTTTTTCACGACATTTTTTTTTTTTCACGTTGACGTCTTAGGAACTAGGTGGTACCTGCTGGAGCAAGAGAATTATCTAAGGAACATGTGACTTAGAACAGTTCTCCAACTTAATTTTTTTTATTGTTACGATATATATTTTTATTTTTTAATAAATTTATTTATCTTAACTGGAGGCTAATTACCTTACAATATTGTATTGGTTTTGCCATACATCAACATGAATCCACCACCCGTATACACATGTTCCCCATCCTGACCTTCCTTTCCCACCTCCCTCCCTGTGCCATCCCTCTGGGTCATCCAGTGCAGCAGCCCCAAGCATTCTGTATCATGCATTGAACCTGGACTGGTGATTCATTTCATATATGATATTATACATGCTTCAATGCCATACTGCCTTAATGACTGTGGCTTTGTAGTAGAGCCTGAAGTCAGGCAGGTTGATTCCTCCAGTTCCATTCTTCTTTCTCAAGATTGCTTTGGCTATTCGAAGTTTTTTTTTTGTATTTCAATACAAATTGTGAAATTATTGTTCTAGCTCTGTGAAAAATACTGTTGGTAGCTTGATAGGGATTGCATTGAATCTATAGATTGCTTTGGGTAGTATCCTCATTTTCACTATATTGAATCTTCCCATCCATGAACATGGTATGTTTCTTCATCTATTAGTGTCCCCTTGATTTCTTTCACCAGTGTTTTATAGTTTTCAATATATAGGTCTTTTGTTTCTTTAGGTAGATATATTCCTAAGTATTTTATTCTTTTTGTTGCAATGGTGAATGGAATTATTTCCTTAATTTCTCTTTCTATTTTCTCATTATTAGTGTACAGGAATGGCAAGCCAAAGCAATCTTGAGAAAGAGAATGGACGTGGAGGAATCAACCTGCCTGACTTCAGGCTCTACTACAAAGCCACAGTCATCAAGACAGTATGGTACTAGCACAAAGACAGAAATATAGATATATGGAACAAAATAGAAAGCCCAGGGATAAATCCACACACCTATGGCCACCTTATCTTTGACAAAGGAGGCAGGAGTATACAATGGAGAAAAGACAATCTCTTTAACAAGTGGTGCTGGGAACACTGGTCAACCACTTGTAAAAGAATGAAACTAGAACACTTTCTAACAGCATACCACAAAAATAAACTCAAAATGGATGAAAGATCTAAACGCAAGACCAGGTAAAGATGTTAACTGAGTATTTAGAAATGTTACCTGTTTCTCTGGGCCCTCCTCAGGGCTGAGACACAAATACAGTGAGATGGGGTGAAAACTTCAGAAAGGAGAACAGCAAAGGGTGAAGGTGAGGAGAAAATACTAAAGACATGAACCAAAGAAATCCTGCTGTGTCACTGCCTTCACAGCTTCTTCAGACTGTGTTTCTTTATCCATTGGCAAGATACACGGAATTTACACAATCATTTCAGCAATCACATATATGGGGAAATTTTTCCACAGAGAATTAAATTCATGAGCCTCAGACATAGTCAAGGCTCCATCCCTTGTAATTCCAGTTGCTATAAATTGGTGTATTTTTGAGGAAGGCTTGCAAAGAGTCAGACACTACTGAGTGACTGAACTGAATTGAACGGCAGGTAGTGGAAAAGAGCCTGATGCTGGGAGGGATTGGGGGCAGGAGGAGAAGGGGATGACAGAGGATGAGATGGCTGGATAGCATCACCGACGTGATGGACGTCAGTTTGAGTGAACTCCGGGAGTTGGTGATGGTCAGGGAAGCCTGGCGTGCTGCATTCCAGGGGTCACAAAGAGTTGGACACGACTGAGCGACTGAACTGAACTGAAGGTAGTAGAAGACTATTTGCCTTAGAAATCACATGTCTTTGGAACAGATAGTCTCCTTTTTGAAATGTACAGCCAATTACATTCTCATTTTCTGAATATAACTTCATCCATGAGAAAGACAGTTTGTCCACTAGTCCCTTGGTTACTTTTTCTTCAAATCACATGTGAGCATAGCTGCACTCAACTCTGTGCATTGTTTTTTCCAGGCTTCTATGCCCCTATGTTCTGATCTTCTGCAGGAAAGTCTGTTCTCCCACTAGGTAACATTCTCAAGATCAGGGATAAGAGTTTCTTTCATCTCTTGATCCTGAACATTATGTACAGTATTTATTACAGTAATTGATGATTACAATAATCAATAATTACTGATTGAACGGATAATTACGGATGGCTAACAAACACATGAGAAGATGCTCAACATCACTTATTATTAGAGAAATGCAAATCAAAATCACAATGAAGTACCACTTCACACCAGTCAGAATGGCTGCGATCCAAAAATCTGCAAGCAATAAATGCTGGAGAGGGTGTGGAGAAAAGGGAAGCCTCCTACACTGTTGGTGGGAATGCAAACTAGTACAGCCACTATGGAGAACAGTGTGGAGATTCCTTAAAAAATTGCAAATATGACTGCCTTATGACCCAGCAATCCCACTGCTGGGCATACACACCGAGGAAACCAGAATTGAAAGAGACACATGTATCCCAATGTTCATCGCAGCACTGTGTATAATAGCCAGGACATGGAAACAACCTAGATGTCCATCAGCAGATGAACGGATAAGAAAGCTTTGGTCATATACACAATGGAGTATTACTCAGCCGTTAAAAAGAATACATTTGAATCAGTTCTGTTGAGATGGATGAAACTGGAGCTGATTATACAGAGTGAAGTAAGCCAGAAAGAAAAACACCAATACAGTATACTAACGCATATATATGGAATTTGGAAAGATGGCAATGATGACCCTGTATGCAAGACAGCAAAAAAGACACAGATGTGTATAGCGGACTTTTGGACTCAGAGGGAGATGGAGGGGGTGGGATGATTTGGGAGAATGGCATTGGAACATGTATACTATCATGTAAGAATCGAATCACCAGTCTATGTCCGATGCAGAATTAGCATGCTTGGGGATGGTGCATGGGGAGGACCCAGAGGGATGTCGTGGGGAGGGAGGTGGGAGGGGGGATCATGTTTCGGATCGCATGTACACTCGTGGTGGATTCATGTCAATGTATGGTAAAACCAATACAGTATTGTAAAGTAAAAGAAAGTTAAATTAAAAATTTAAAAAATAAAAGGCAAAAAAAAAAATCCAGTTCTGACTCCCACCAATGTTTATTTACTTATTTCAAATATTTCTTTGATCCTTATTATGTTCCAAGCTCTGTGGTAGATAGTGGAAGTACACGGTTGAAATAAGACACAATCCTTGCACTAAGGAGCTCATGGTATTTGATGTCAAAGACACATAGAAAATTAACATGTAAGATTGATAAGCACAAGGGTACAGTTATCAGGACAGTATGGTCCTGGCACAAAGACAGAAATACAGATCAATGGAACAAAATAGAAAGGCCAAAGATAAATCCAGGAAACTATAGACACCTTATCTTTGGCAGAGGAGGCAAAAATTTACAATGGAAAAAAGACAATCTCTTTAACAACTGGTGCTGGGAAAACTGCTCAACCATGTGTAAAAGAATGAAAGTGGAACATTTTCTGACACCATACACACACACACACAAAACTCAAAATGGATTAAAGATCTAAATGTAAGACCAGGAACTATGAGACTCTTAAAGAAAATATAGGTAGGACACTCTCTGACATAAATCACAGCAAGATCTTCTATGACCACATTCCAAGATATATAGAAATAAAAACAAAAATAAACAAATGGGACCTAATTAGACTTAGAAGTTTTTGCACAATGAAAGAAACTATAAGCAGGTGAAAAGGCAGCCTTCAGAATAGAAGACAATGATAGCAAATGAAACAACTGACAAAGAATTAATGTCCAAAATATACAAACAGCTCATGCAGCTCAATACCAGAAAAACAAAAAACCCATCCAAAAAGTGAGCAAAAAGACTAAGCAGACATTTCCCCAAAGGAGACATGCAGATGGCTAACAAACACATGAAAAGATACTCAACTTCACTCATTACTAGAGAAATGCAAATTGAAACCACAATGAGGTATCATCTCATGCAAGTCAGAATGGCCATCATCCAAAAGTCTATAAACCATAAATGCGGGAGAGGGTGTGGAAACCTGGGAACCCTCTTACACTGTTGATGGGAATGCAAACTGGTACAGCAACTATGAAGAACAGTGTGGAGATGCCTTCAAAAGCTGGAACTAGAACTGCCATATGACCGAGCAATCCCACTGCTGGCCATACACTTTGAGGAAACTAGAATTGTAAGAGACTTGCGTACCCCAATGTTCATGGCAGCACTGTTTACAATAGGTAGGTATGAAGCAACCTAGATGTCCATCAGCAGACAAATGGATAAGGAAGTTGTGTTACACATATGCAATGAAATATTACTCAGCTTTAAAAAAGAACAGATTTGAGTCAGTGCTAATGAGATGGATGAAACTGAAGTCTATTATGCAGAGTGAAATAAGTCGGAAAAACACCAATACAGTATATTAAGGCATATATATGGAATTTAGAAAGACAATAACGATGATCCTATATGCAAGGCAGCAAAAGAAACACAGATGTAAAGAATGGACTTTTGGAGTACGTGGGAGAAGGTAAGGGTGGGAGGTTTCCAGAGAATAATATTGCAACATGTATATTGCCATATGCAAAATAGAAGACCAGTGCAAATTCAATGCATGATGCAGGGCATTCAAGGCCATTGCTCTGGGACAACCGAAACGGATGGGGTGGTGAGGGAGGTGGAAGGGGAGTTTAGGATAGGTGGACACATGTGTATCCTGGCTGAGTCATGACGATTCAGTGTATGGCAAAAATGACCACAATGTTGTAAAGTTACTGTCCAATTAAAATTAAGTAATTAATTTAAAAAAAGAAATGAAAAGGCAGAGGAACCAGAGATCAAATTATGATCTGTTGGATCATATAAAAGCCAAGAGAATTCCAAAAATATCTACTCTGCTTCATTGTCTATGCTAAAGCTTTTGACTGTGTAAATCAGAACAGACAGTGGAAAATTCTTAAAGAGATGGGAATACCAGACCACCTTACCTGCTTCCTGAGAAACCTGTGTGCAGGACAAGAAGCAACAGTTAGAAACAGACATGGAACAACGGACTGGTTCAAAATTGGGAAAGCAGTGCATCAAGCCTGTATATTGTCACAAGGCTTATTTAACGTATATGCAGTTTACATCATGAGAAATGCTGGGCTGGATCAAGCACAAGCTGGTCTCAGGATTGCCAGAAGAAATATCAACTTCAGATATGCAGATGACACCACCCTTACGGCGGAAAGTGAAGAAGAACTAAAGAGCCTCTTGATGAAAGTGAAAGAGGAGAGCGATAAAGTTGGCTTAAAACTCAACATTCAGAAAACTAAGGTCATGGCATCTGGTCCCATCACTTGATGGGAAATAGATGGGGAAACAATAGAAACAGTAAGAGACTTTATTTTCTTGGTCTCCAAATCACTGCAGATGGTGACTGCAGCCATGAAATTAAAAGACACTTTAAAAATAAATAAATAAATAAAAATAAAATAAAAGACACTTGCTGCTCGGAAGAAAAGCTATGACCAGCCTAGACAGCATATTAAAAAGCAGAGACTTTACTTTGCCAACAAAGGCCCATCTAGTCTAAGCTATGGTTTTTCCAATAGTTATTCATGTATGGCTGTGAGAGTTGGACGATAACGAAAGCTGAGTGCCAGATAATTGATGCTTTTGAACTATGGTGTTGGAGAAGACTCTTGAGAGTCCCTTGGATTGCAGGGAGATCCAGCCAGTCAATAGTAAAGATAATCAGTCCTGAGTATTCATTGGAAGGCCTGATGCTGAACCTGAAGCGCCAATAATTTGGCCACTTGTGTGAAGAACTGACTCATTGGAAAAGATCTTGATGCTGGGAAAGATTGAAGCAGGAGGAAAGGGAATGATAGAAGATGAGATGTTTGGATGGCATCACCAGCTCGATGGACATGAGTCTGAGCAAGTTCTGGGAGGTGGTGATGGACAGGGAAGTCTGGGGTACTGCAGTTTCATGGGGTCGCAAAGAGTCAGACAGGACTGAGTGACTAGACTGAACTGAACTGAACTGATAGCCAAGGTACTCAAGTTTTCCCCTGAAAGGCATAATAAATATTATTAGCTGAAGTGTTACTGTCGGTCAACAAATTATACTAATAAATTATGAACGGGTTCTATGTCATCCCTATTTTATTTATTTAAGGAAAAATACCCATGGATTGAATGGCTGAATCAATGATTCATGGAGGTTCATTCCCTGAGTGTACTAAGAATGTCTGAAAGCACGCTAAGTGTCATGTAAAATAAAAGATCTGATAGAGTCAATTGAATTAACTATTGTAGGGGAAAGAAGTGCAAGATATTTAGGGAGTATTAGTGGAAAAGGTTCTAAATGGATATAGCCCAGGCACTGAGTTCATTTTGAAGATAATGAGAAGAGAGGAATTTGGGTTTCTAGTAGACCACAAATGACACAGATCATGGGTCTGCAGAGTTCAGATCAGTGTATAAACCTGCAAAAGTAGAGCTTCAGGAAGGGGCCAGAGCTTGTGACTTATCGCCTAAAAAAGTGAGGGATCATGTTGTCCTGTTCAAGGCCGTGTATGGAGCCATGTGAAAGCAAATCTGACAGGAGACTGCTTGCACTAAAAAATCAAGGTAGACTTTGTGGTCAGGTTTGTCACTTAATTGTTAAGAAGTAGTATATGGTACAAGGCTAGTTTAGAAAAACCTGTAGGTAGGAGTTACAATATGTGCAGTTGGGAAACCCTGGTCTCTGTCATCAATGGACAAAAAGCCGGGTGCTGACAGATGAAATGGAATGGGGTAGTAAGTTTTATGTACCAGATGCTTGGGGAGCTGGCAAGAGGGGGAAGCAACATCTCTAACTATGGAAGAATAGCACCATTCTCAAGCATCCTCATGTTTCCTAAATGGTGCACGACACTGGTAGAGGAAGTATGAGACAAAGTCGCAAATGAATCACTCGGTAATTCCTCACTGAAGGGTGAGCAAGTCCATGGGCAAGGGAACTGTGTGATATCAGTATGACTGGGGCATTGATTTTTGAGACTGCAAGCACGTGGAATTTGGGGTGGGAAACAAGTGCATCATGCCAGTCCTGGATGACCAGCTGCCTGGTCCTTATAAAAGGAGTCTCCGTCACAGTGCTGTCATTGTCATGACGGTCATAGGTCTTCTTTGGAGCCTCTGGTGAGCACAACTCTTAGAGATATTTTTGGAACTTGGGTGTTGGGTTTAATCTGGGGGAAGCAGTGGCTTTAATTGAAGCAATCATTGCTCTGTATGGAAAAAAGAAGATAATGAGGATTTAGGGGAAAATTTTTGGTATTTGGTCATGAATGAGATCTGAAATGTGAGGAGAAAATGGAGTCAGAGACACAGTCTTAAGCTGAGAGAGAGTAAGGGGGATGAGATACTGTGCTAAGCATAGCAGACGTTACTTTCAAACGCACCCTTCTCAGCATGCAATCCCATTGAGTGCCGAGTTTGGGGCTTTGCATTTCTCCTCAGAAGCCCACAGTCAAGTCAGCTTGGCGCAGCAACCAAGACATCATGGGAGAAATAAGTAGCGATTTGTTTGGGGATTGGCTACAAGTTTATTATCCAGATTCTTCTTCAGAGTATATTTGTATTCGTCCAACACCTGTGTAGGTAATTTTGTTTTAGAAAGTGGTGAAGGAGAAACGAACCAAAAAGACTGAAGATCTGAGGGCAAGAGATACTAAAAAAAGAAGGGTGAAGAAGCTCTAAAAAAACCCACAAAGTCTGTATCAGGAACCAAGAAGAGTTCTTAATGATGAGACTGTTGTTGGCGCAGCTAAATGTTCTATCCAATCGGACTCTCCGTTGTGAAGAATGTTGTCTGTGTGTATTTCAGATTCCTTGAGACCCAGGAAGGATGTCTCACCACCAGCATCCGCCTCGATATGCATCCGAAGCCACATGCCGCATGCCGACAGCCACAGCCGCAGCCGCAGCCACCAGCAGCCACCGCAGCCGCTTCGCAGCCGCACCCCCCAGCCTCACGGCAGCCGCTTCCCGCCTAGCACGCAGCCGAAGCCGCACCAGCTGGCCCAGCCCACAGCCGCAGCGCACAGCCCGCCCGCAGCCGCAGCCGCATCCGCAGCTGAGCCGCCAGCCGCAAGCCGCAGCAGCCTTCCGCCCAGCCAGCTGCCACAGCTGCCAGCCACAGCCAAAGCCACAGCTGCAGCCGGAGCCGAAGCCGCAGCCGCAGACGGATCCGCAGCTGCAGCTGGCAGCCGCTTCCGAGCAGCCGCAGCCGCTTCCGCAGCCACCTTCCGCAGCCACATCCACAGCCGCAGCCGCAAGCCACAGCCGCAGCCGCAGCTGCAGCCGCGAGCCGCATCCGCAGCCGCAGCCAAAGACACAAGCCGCAGCCCGCTTCCGCAGCCGCAGCCGAAGCCGCATCCACATCAGCATTAGCATCACATCAGATGCAAGGAGCCCTGTCATCCACCTCCAATAGTGTGCCCACTGAAGTGCCATGAGCCTTGCCCCACCTCATCCATGCCCACCTCCAGTGAGCAGCAGAAAATGCCCTCCTGGACCACCATGCCCACCATGCAAGCACAAGTGTCCACCCAAGTGGAAGTACAGCACCAGATTTCATCTGGACCAAGAAACAAGATCCAGGCTCTTCCATTGTCCTCCCTTCGCCATGGTGATGGACTGCATCTTCCTTAACCTCCCCCTCAAACGACAGCTGACAGAGGAAAGGCTTGCTTCCTGAAGCTGACACCGCATTGTTGGAAGAAAAGCAGCAGAATCATCTCTTGATCTCTCTGTGCTATGTGCCCGTCTTGTAATCCACGTTGTGATCTCTACCCAGTGAGCAATTAATGTTCTAATCCTTTGCTTCTCCAATAAAGCATATTCATAGTCCATTATGTATTTCTTTCTTTCGTTTTTTTTTGTGTTTTTTTTTGCATTATAGTTTTTCATTCTCTTCTGTCAGCTACAAGTATTCTTTTTTAAAATATAAATTTATTTAGTTTAATTGGAGGTTAATTACTTTACAATATTGTATTGGTTTTGCCATACATCAACATGAATCCGCCACAGGTATACATGTGTTCCCCAATCCTGAACTCCCCTCCCTCCTCCCTCCCCGTACCATCCATCTGGGTTGTCCCAGTGCACCAGCCCAAGCATCCAGTATCATGCATCAAACCTGGACTGGTGAATCATTTCATATATGATATTACACATGTTTCAATGCAATTCTCCCAAATCATCACACCCTTGCTCTCTCCTACAGAGTCCAAAAGACTGTTCTATACATCTGTGTCTCTTTTGCTGTCTCGCATACAGGTTATCATTACCATCTTTCTAAATTCCATATATATATGCATTAGTATACTGTACTGGCGTTTTTCTTTTTGGCTTACTTCACTGTGTATAATCAGCTCCAGTTTCATCCACCTCATTGAACTGATTCAAATGTATTCTTTTTAACAGCTGAGTAGTATTCCATTGTGTATATGTACCACAGCTTTCTTATCCATTCATCTGCTGATGGACATCTAGGTTGCTTCCATGTCCTGGCTATTATGAACAGTGCTGCCAATGAACATTTGGGTACACGTGTCTCTTTCAATTCTGGTTTCCTCAGTGTGTATGCCCAGCAGTGGGATTGCAGGGTCATAAGGCAGTTCTATTTCCCAGTTTTTTAAGGAATCTCCACGCTGTTCTCCATAGTGGCCTGTACTAGTTTGCATTCCCACAACAGTGTAAGAGGGTTCCTCTTTTCTCCACACCCTCTCCAGCGTTTATTGCTTGTAGACTTTTGGATAGCAGCCATTCTGGACTGGCATGAAATGGTACCTCATTGTTGGTTTTGATTTGCATTTCTCTGATAATGAGTGATGTTGAGCATCTTTTCATGTGTTTGTTAGCCATCTATATGTCTTCTTTGGAGAAATGTCTATTTAGTTCTTTGGCCCATTTTTGATTGAGTCATTTATTTTTCTGGAATTGAGCTGCAGGAGATGCTTGTATATTTTTGAGATTAGTTGTTTGTCAGTTGCTTCATTTGCTATTATTTTCTCCCATTCTGAAAGCTGTCTTTTCACCTGGCTTATAGTTTCGTTTGTTGTGCAGAAGCCTTTAATTTTAATTAGGTCCCATTTGTTTATTTTTGCTTTTATTTCCAATATTTTGGGAGGTGGGTTATAAAGGATCCTGCTGTGATTTATGTCGGAAAGTGTTTTGCCTATGTTTCCTCTAGAGTTGAGAACATAGGCAAAACACCCTCCGACATAAATCACAGCTGTAAGTATTTTTCTGAGTGTTCCTTTTCATTCTCATTGGATTATCAGAATTAGACTTTTCCACTATTGAGTTCAGCTTTGCCTGAAATATGTTTTGGACCGGACCCACTGAAGAATTGCTTCATTGGTTTCAGTCTTGTTTCTATCTGTCTACATTGAAGACCCTGAAAGGGCTGAAGAAGCCCTCATAAAAAAACCATAAATACTGTTCATTATAGGCATCCAAGCAATGTCCTTTAGTGCACCGGCAGTGTTAGTTGGCGCCTGCTAAAATGTTCTACCAGTCAGAGACTTCTAGTTATGCAAGAATGTTGTCTGTTTGCTATTTCAGATTCCTTAGAGACCCAAGAAGGATGTTCTCACCACCAAGCATCCACATCCTCATCCACATCCACACCTCAGCATCCGCATTCTCAGCATCATCAAATCAGTGCAAGGAGCCCTGCCATCCCACCTCAAAAGTGTGCCCACCTTACAGTGCATTGAGCCTTGGCCATTCCCATCCAATTGCCCACCTCCAGCTGCAGCCAGCAGAAATGCCCTCCTGGCGCTGCCATGCCCACCCATGCGAGCAGAAGTGTCCACCCACCCCAAGTTGGAAGTAACAGCACCAGATTTTCATCTGCGACCAAAAGAAACAAACATGATCCAGCCTCTTCCATTTCCTCCCTTCGGCCGTGGTGACGCGAGTGCCATCTCCTTTAATCTCCCTCACTGGACTGACAGCTGACAGAGAAAAAGGCCTTGGTTCCTGAAGCTGACACCATGTTGGGGCTGGAAGAAGAGCAGCAGCGTTCATCGCATTGATCTCTCTTTGCCATCTGTGTGTCTGTATCCATGTCTGCGAAATCTTACCCCCTGAGCAAATAGTTGTGTGTATTCCTTTGCTTCTCCAATAAAGGCATATTCTATTAGCCCTAATTATTTCTTTCTTTCATATTTGGTTTTGTTTTTTTCTTGGCCCAGAATAGTATTTTTTTAATCTCTTCTGTCAGCTACAAGTATTCTTCTGAGTGTTCCTTTTCATTCCCTTTAAATTATCAGCATTAGACTTTCCTTCCACTGAGTTCACTTTTGCCTGAAATATGTTCTTTTGGACTGGATTCCATCAAAGAATTCCTTCAGCTGGTCTTTTTCAGACTTCTTTCTATTCTTTGTCTACCTTGCAAGCCACCCTGAAAAGAATTGAATTCTCTCAGTCTCCAGATTCCTTATTGTATAAACCACTAGCAAGAATCTATTCAACTCAGCTGCTACTTCATAGCAAAAGTAATTTATTCACAAAGGCTTCCTAATTATTAACAACATGCCAGGCCCAGTTCTTATGTTTCCCAGTGCGACAATGAAGATCCGTGACTAAAGTCCTTTTATCCATCTAAACTTCTTGAATGGAGTTGTGCACACACACACACACACACACACACAACAGATATCAGGGCAAATAATAGCTTGATGCATAGTGATATTTTAAGAGACAACTGCTGTAGAAAAGCTCTTCCAAAGTGACTTTTAGGGGCAAAGACTTGAGTGGCAATGAGAAGAATTGAGCCTTGAGATCTGGGGTACACTGTACCAGTGCAGAGCAATGGCGAATGCTGATTAGTGGCAGCGGCATAGTAACTGCAGGATAACAGTCATCAAGAGAACGAATGTCTCCAAATAGGGGTGAATGACATTGGATCTTGAATAGATGTAAGCCAAGAATTTGATACTTTCATTCACAGTTTTCAGCCATACTCTGCTGAAGTTCAAAGTCTTCTCAACTTTAATGTAAATTCTCTACTATCACATCTATTTTCTTTTAAAATGAGGGGTACATATGATCTTTTCAGGCAACAGTTTTTTAAAAAAGGCTTAAAGCGACTAACGAATATATGCATACCTTGCTGAGCACTGAAGGAATGATGCTTTTGAACTGGGTGTTGGCAAGCAAGACTTCTTGTGATGTCCTTGGACTGCCAAGGAAATCCAACCAGCCACATTCCTAAGGCAGACCACGGTCCTGGGCATATCATGGAAGCGACTGATGCTTGAGGCTGAAACTTCAATACGGTTGGCCCCCTCATGCAAAAGAATTTGACTCATTGGAAAAGACTCTGATTTTGGTATGGGCTATTGGGGGCAAGATGGAGAAGGTGGACAACAGAGGCATGAGCATGGCGCTGGATGGCATCACCACTTGACCGATCCACATGAGCGTATTGGGTGAACTCGCAGCGTGTCTTGTATTGGACATGGGAGGCCTGGCCCATGCTGCAAATTCATGGGGTCGCAAATAGTTGCGACCGACTGTGGAGCTACTGAACAATGAACTCAAATGCATGGCCCTGATTCACATTGAGTTTTGTCATGAAACAGCAAAATCTGCTTTAAGCAAGTTTCTTCAATTAAAATTTAATCATTTAATTTAAATAAATTAATTCTATTTCCAAAGCACAAATTTATTTTTATAGAGAGTGATGCATTTAGGAAAGTAGCTCTGTTATTAAGCTGCTTCCATTCTTATTAGCGCGCAAGTTGACTCCATTAAATCCCATTCAACCTTATAGCGCAACAATAATACCTGTAGACAATTTTACTGTTGTCCTTTCAACACTAAAAAGATCTGATTTCATATTTTTAGGCGGTGCTTGAACTTTGTACTCCTGGATAGGTAGTGCCCACTAAATTTTTTGACACACTTCCCTCTCCAATTTTTGGTCTTGAAGAAAAACAAATGAAATAAGAAAAAACAAAAAATAAAATTTTTTGATTTTAGGAGAAACTTGATCAACACCATTCAGAAAGTTCATGAAGCCTTTGCTGTTATGAATTTGGGTAATCACACGACTTGATCTCTTTATTTTCAGAAACATGAACGTTAAGAAAAGAACCACTATGACCTCCCTCAAAGACCCAAATTTTCTTATTTAAATTGCCATCCCATACCGTCTCCACCTGAAGTTGACCACAGTCATGACTCCTAATATTCACTTTCTTTGGGTTTTTCTTTATGTTTTCAACGATCTGGTATAGGAATATTCTCTAAAAAAATTATAGCTTAAAGTTTACTAACTTTTGGCACTATATAAATGGAATTATTACTGTTTATACCGCTTGGTTTTGTCTCTCATCTTTCTGTTGACACATTATGCTATGCTTTTGGTTTATCCACTAGTGAATTTTAGTATATAACATTGTATGGCTATATTTCTCTCCTTGTACTAATTGGGTTGACCTCAAAGTTGTTTCCTTTTGGAGCTCGTTAGGAACACATAGCGACATTTTCTTCATGTCTGTTAGTGCACATGTTCACACATTCTCTAGGGGATGTTTCCCAGAAGTAGCCCATTTCTACTTTATAGAATAACGCCAAATTATTTTCCAAAGTACTTGCAAACAAATTCCAGACTCCTCCCAGAGGTGGCAGTGTATTTGCTGCCTTGCTTCTGTGCTCTCATATTAGCTTTGTCATTTCCACACTTTTGAAGGCTTTACCCATCAGGGGTGTTTGCATGCTTGAATACTCTTTTTTAAAATGTTAGTTATTTTCAAGCAAGCCTTCTAAGAATATTCTTGTTGGCCCATATTAAGCGATTTTCTTTGTAAAAGTGACTGTTGTCGAGTTTTTCTCTTCCAGTGTCTGTTTATGACTGACTTTATAAGGTTATTTACGTAATTTTGGATACTGAGTTTTAACAACAGTTAGGCCAACACTGGCCAGCCAAGATTTTTCTCCTATGTTTCCCTCCAGGAAAATTGTAGAGTCTTCAGATCTTATTTTTTAGTGCTGTGATTTACAATTTGTGTTAACATTTATATGATTGTTAGAGTAAAGGCCAAGCTTCCAATTATTTCTGTCTCAGCATCAACAGTTTGAAGTACCATCGTATTGACAAGTGTTATTTTTTCATCTGTTTGAATTTTACCTAGACACCCTTGTAGAAAACAATTTGACCATTGGATGGTGTGATCATAAGTCTGGATGTTTCTATTATTTGCGTTGATCTCTGTGTGTGTCTTTCCTGATGCGCTTAGCAATCCTGTCTTAAATTTAGTGCCAGCTTATAATGCAATCCTGCATAACATTCAGCCAGTGTTGATTTATCTTTAACTCTACAGTTGAGAAGTGCATTAGTTATAAATTTTAGAGGCCGTTAGCGCCATCAGCATAGTATGGCTTTCAAATTATGAATTAAATAATGAAAATCATTACTAAAATCTTTGGACCCCAACCTCTGACCCCCATTTAGAGGCAGTTGTCTCCTTGCATCACTGTCCTTTCAGTGCCGTTAATTTCCCTCTGCCTTAAGGCACTTTGCCATCACCCTCTCATGTACAATGTATACCAGATCCACCTCAAAGCCCTCACTCATTCTCTTCACTCAAGTCATTGCCCCAAAAGGCCACTTTTGGATTAGAGCTTTTCTCCATAATTTTCTCTAACGTATACACATGCAGACTATTAGTTTGTCATCCTGTGTATTTGTGTGTGTGCAATAATGTCCTCAAGAATTTAGATGGATATAGGATGTGGTCACCATATATCATGGCCCTGGACCATATAAGAGATGGCACTAGGCATTATGTAATAATAAAAGAAACTTTTGTCATATATGTTAATTTCTTATGAGTACACTGCAGTTGAATACATTCTCCTCCTAATTTTCTCAGCTAAGGAAACTTGAGGGCTAGAGATTCAGTTCTTTAAGGCGCTCCTACAGCGTACTTGAGCAAAGACACTTGAAACCAATGAAAGAATTTCCTTTAATTGGATCCAATCCATGAAGACATGTTTTCAGGCAAAGCTGAACTGCAGCTGGAAGGAAAAGTCTAACTCCAAAAAGTCCAATGGGTAGCGAAAATGGAACACACGGAAGAATACTTGTATGTTTGACAGGTAGACATTTTTTAAAAAACACAAAGTGCAAAAGAAAAACATAAGCAAGAAATTTGGACTCAACTATGGACACAGCTGTTTTATTGGAGAGCAAAGAATTAGACATACTTTAAGTGCCCTACAGGCCTAGAGGATCAGAACCCGGATTACAGACAGGCACATGGCAAAGAAGCAATCAGGCAGTGCTCTTTATCCCATCAGGTTCGGTGGTGTCAGCGCCTTTGCAGGAAGCAAGCCATTTCTCTGTCAGCTTGTAGATTCCAGCGAGCGGCATGTTAAGGAAGATGCCAATCCATCACCATGGCCGAAAGGGAGCGGGACATATGGAAGAAGCCTGGCATCTTATTCTTGGTCCAGATGAAATCTGGTGCTGTTTACTTCCACTTAGAGGTGGACACTTTCTGCTCCCATGGTGGCATGGTGGCCCAGAGGCGCATTTACTTTGCCTGCCTCACTGGAGGTGGCATGGATGGGGTGGGCAAGGCTCATGGCACTTCGGTGGGCACACTTGGAGGTGGATGGCAGGCTCCTTGCACCTGATTGGTGATGGTGCATGCCTGTCATGCTGCTTGGGGTTTGGGGTATGTGATGTGGATGCGGGATGGTGCAGGCATCTTCCTGGGGTTCTCAAGCGAATCTGAAATTACAAACAGACAGCCATTGTTCATAACAGCAAAGTCTTACTCTCCCATTACACAGGGAGCCCTGTTCTACCACTTCTAAAGAAAAAATTCCTTTACACAAGTCTATGTTAATACAAGCAAACACTCTGAAGAAGTAATAAGTTCAGGATGCTTGAAACTTGTAGCAATCTCAAATACACATCTCTACTAATTCTCCATGAGCGTCCTGCGTTGCTGGTCTAACTGACTTGACTCGTTGGCTTCCAGCGAGAATTGCCACAGGCCCAAACTCAGCGCTCAGCTGGGACTGTAAGCGCTGGGAAAAGTGCACTGCAAAACCATGACACTCGTCTCCTTCCTCTCCAACTGGTTAAGACTGCTGCATTGACTTGCATTCCTCCCGTCACATTTAACAGAGCACAGCTTAAGAAGTCAAGAACAAGCTACTGGAAAACTACCCCTAAATTCTCATTATCTTCTTATTCCAAAGATGAGCACGATATTGTCGTTAAAAATACAGCCACTTCTACGCTAAGATTTATAATCCTACACACGAGCTGCTAAAAACCTCCAAAAACTGTACTCACCAGAGCTCCAAAGAAGACCTATGACTTGAGTATCACGAAGATAGCAGCACGGTGGGCTAGAGACTCCTTTTATATAGCGCGCAGGCATGCTCCACCCAGGACGGGGAACATCCAGATTCTAGGCATGATGCACTTGTTTCCCACCCCAAATACGCATGTGCTTGCGATCTCAAAAATAAATATGCCACACTTCATGCTTTGTATATCACAAAGCTCCGCTGCCCATGCGGACTTCCTCCACCCATTCACTGAGGGAGTGCAGAGTGAGTCACTCCATACATTGTCTCAAAGGCCCCAGTTTGGTGGCCCAATTGTTTTCATGCACCAGTTTAGGAAATATTGAGGAATTCTTTTGACAATGCTATGTCCATCCAAGGTAGATTGTGCCTTC
Organism: Capra hircus; assembly: GCF_001704415.2. Classification (NCBI taxonomy): domain Eukaryota; kingdom Metazoa; phylum Chordata; class Mammalia; order Artiodactyla; family Bovidae; genus Capra; species Capra hircus. Next base: position 97,790,189 of record NC_030810.1, on the reverse strand, counting down.
TCCCACATTCCCCAGCTGCTCCTACGCATCTTGTATGGAAAACTTACGTACCCCATTCCATTTCACCTTCAGCACCCCAGGCTTTGCTCTCCCCAATGGTAATGACTAAGCCTTTACTAAATGCACATATCTTAACCCTTTACCATCAGTTTTTCTATAATTCCCTTATACCCTGTTCTACTGATCTCTGGCTTTTCTTGACACTTCAATGACTTTAACCATAGCCCCACAAAAGTCTATCATGATTTTCCAGCTACTAACAGTCTTTCATTTCAGATTGTGTTTCACATGCCCTCCATACATGCGAACATAAGCATAGGTACAACATGCATCCCGCAGTTCCTCAGCTCATAAGCTCATTAGATCTGAGGGGCCCCTCATTGCAAACTCTACTTTAGTTTTGCTGCCCCATGACATGAGGTCATTTTGTGGTCTAGTATTGTTTGTTGCTTTTCAGTTGCTTATTCTATGTCCGACTCCTTTGTGACCCATGACTGCCCAGCGTAGCCAGACTTCCTTGTCCTTCCCTATTCTCCAGAGTTTGCCTCAAACTCATGTCCATTGACTCAGTGAATGGCTTGGATGTTTTCATCCAACCATTTATTCCCTCTGTCGTCCCCTTCCCCTCCGTGCCCTTCAATTTATTTCCCAACATCAATGTTGTTTCCAATAGTTGCGCTCTTCACATCAGAGAGGCCAAAATATTGGATCTTTTTTTGGTTTCAATATCAGTCCTTCCAGTGAATATTCAGAGTTGGTTTCCTTTATGGAGTGACTGGTCTTGATCTCCTTGCCTGTCCAAGGGGCTCTTCATGTGTCTTCTTCAGCACCACCGTTCAAAACATCAGTTCTTCAGCTGCTCAGCCTTCTTTATCGTCCAACTCTTGACATCTCATACGTGACTTACTTAGAAAAACTCGCTAACTTTGAGTATAGGGCGACCTTTGTCAACAAAGTGATGTCTTCTGCTTTCCTGAATACACTGTCTAGGTTGGTTATAGTTTTCTTCCCGGAGCAAGTTCTTTAATTTCATCGAGTGCAGTCTCGAGTCCTTTGGTGATTCTTTAGAGCTCAAGGAAAATAAAGTCAGCGCCACTTGTCCAATATTTTCTCCCATCTATTTTCATTGAGTGATGGCAGATCAAAATCTATGATTCTTCAGCTTTTTTGAAGTAGAGTTTTTAGCCAACTTTTCACTCTCCTATTTCTCTTTCATCAAGGAAGATCTTTATGTTCATCTTTGCTTTTTCTGCCCTAAGCGGAGCGTGTCATCTCCATACTTGAGGTTTATTGAATTTCTCCTGGCAATCTTGGTTCCAGCTTGTTGGCTTCATCAAGCCAGCCATTGTTATATGTTACTCTGCATATAAGTTAAATACAGGCGGATGACAATTATTTACCGCCTTTACTTACTCCTTTTCTATTTTGAAACCAGTTCATTTTTCCATGTCTAGTGCTTACTATTTTGTTGCTTGTTTGTTTGCTGCTTCTCCATCTACTAGAAACCCCAAATTCCTCTCATCTTATAATCTTCAAAATTATCCCTCAGTTCTGACTGTATCCATTTAGAAGCTTTTCCACTAGTACAGCCAGATATCTTGTGCTAAATTTAACACTACACGCTGTTAATTCAGTAAACTCTATCGGCCCTTTTGAAATGACAATTGGTGTGTTTTCAGATTTTTCTTTTAGTACACTCAGGACGCGAATGAAGCTCCATCAGTCATTCACTTCGACCAGTCAATCATTGGGTATTTTTCCCTTAAATAAATAAATGATGGCTGACATAGCAATCCATTGCGTAATTTATTAGTATTAATAATACATAAAATAAGGAAACATTATGATAATAATAAATCAACACTCAGCTAAGGAATTGCACTCTGCTTTACCAGAGAAAACCTTGACATGCCTTGGCTATGCAGACACCCATGCCACACCAGTACCTTGTGACATTAAATATTTTTCCCAGCGCCCTGAGATCAGTTTTTTTACATAGTTGTAATTGGATGATTAAAAACTATACCTGCCTCAAAATTTTGCCTATGAAAAAACAGCCAAAATGCCGTAATATAAGGCCACATTACATGATCCAGTCCTATGGAAATATTGAGCCCCCATATATCTGATAAGCGCATAAATTTCCAAAATAAATATAAGAAAACTTCTACAAACCATAATTGCGCAAAAAAACTTTAACAGCCTGTATTTCAAATATTGCAAGGGACTTGAATAGATGTTCTGCTTTACATAGACATATTTGAAAAGGAGCTTTAATATTGCTAACTTGATCATCAGGCGGATAATTGACAATCAACCGCACACACATGACGATATCACTTCACACCTGTTAAGAATCCACTGCAATCAGAAAAATAGATAATCCTACCGTGAAAGTTGGGTATGTATCGTGAAGAAAATAGTGATACTGTTTACCTTGTTTCGTGGCGAGGGTAAATGGTTCAACTCACATATGGAAAAGTATGAAGGTTTACTCAAAACTTAAAAAAGTAGAAAACTAGAACTACCATATGTATTACCCCATCCACAATTAGGTGTATTTGCTCCAAGTTAATTTAAATCAGGATTCTCCAAGACATATTAGGCACTGACAGCAGTACCCAGCAATAAGCCAAGAGTGTTAACAACCTAAATGTCCATCAACAGATGAATGGGATACATAAACTGCTAGTATATACATACAATGCGATATTATTCATCCTTAAAAGCAAGGAAATACCTGTTCATGAGACAACATGGATCAACCTGGGAAGACATTTATGCCAAGAGAAGTAAGCCAGACACATTCGGGGACAAATCCTGCCATGGATTCCCCTTATATTGACGTATTGAAAGCAGTCAAACTCATCGGGAGTAAAAGTGGCACATGAGCATATGCCCGGCAGTAAATTGTGGGCATTCAAGAGACAAAATGTACCCAGTTGTTTTCATTGCGTACCAGCCGCTATGGAGAACATAATGGCAGATCCTTAAAAAACTAGGAATAAAACTACGCATGGCCCAGCAATCCCTAGCGGATAATTCTCTGGCGCAGTATGCCCTGAGAAAAATTGCCAATTCAAAAATAGGCTTATGTACTCCAGTGTTTCATTGCATCTACTGGTTCCATCAAGGCCCAGGACGTGGAAAGAAACGTAGATGTCCGTCAACACCATGAATGGGTAAGAAAGTTGTTCTTTATACAATGGAATGTCACTCAGCCATAAGAAAGCCGAGCCAGCTAGCGGAGTTCAGTTTAACTGAGGTGGACAAATCTCCCCAAAGCCTGTTTTACAGATGGTGAACATCAGCAAAGAAAGAAACAAATATCCATTTTAAACACATATATATGCAATCTAAAAAAGTGCGTGCTCATGAACCTATTCGCAGAGCAGGATAGAAATGCACGATGTAGAGCTACAGGCACTTCTGGCGCACAGAAGAAGAGAGGGCAGGATGAAATTTGAGAGAGTAGCCTCGAAATATATGCATTGGCCCAGGCTGCTGAAAGAGATAGCGCCAAAGGAAAGTGTCTGAACAGCACAGGGAGCTCAGCCTTGCGCCTCTGTGATGATCTAGAGGGATGACGGACAGCGGAGCCATGGGGCTGAAAGTGGAGCTTCCAGGTGGAGGCCGGATATATGTGTACTAAAGCTGATCCACATTATTGTATGGCAGAAATTGCAGCACATACATTGCTGGAGCAGTTATCCTCCAATTAAAAATTAAATTTTCAAAAGAAGAAATGTGAACTTCTTCAGTTCCCAGTTCAGTTCCAGTTCTGCCTCAGTTGTCGTCTGGGACTCTTTGAGATCCCCATGAATTCACAGCGCTCGCCAGCGCCTCCCTGTCCATCACCCCACTCCCCCGGTAGTTCACTCAGACTCACGTCTAAAAGGCCAAACAAAAAAACAAAAAAAAAAAAAAAAAAAAAAAAAAAAAAAAAAAAAAAAAAAAAAAAAAAGCAAAAATGGCCAAGCAACAACTAATATGGATATGAATAAACTAGCTCACAGTAACTAGACTAATGTGAACCCATTGCCCCGAAATGCTGATTACAATAGGATTGTTTAGGTGAGTGGCCGCCCTCCTTAAGACCCTTGCCCAGCTCTCCTCTGTCTCCAAGCTGACATCACTACTAATTCAAAGGCTTCGCGTCTTGAAAGCCAATTCAGAATCCACCACCTTCTTACTAGTTAAGAAACGGCTCTGCCACTGCCTGGAGGCGAAGTATTTCATGCCTTGTGCTCTCTCCTGAAAGAAGCGCTGTGTCGGTGTCTGCAATCGTTTCCTTGATATGGGTTGGTTGAGTACAGGGGAAAAAAAAAAAAAAAAAAAAATAAGAAATCAGTGACATAACCTGGGTATTTGAAAAGGCTAGGAACTTCTTTTAGATTGCAGCCTCTGGTCCTGATCTGACTTTCCTCAGTAATCTCAGAGAAACCAAAATGGAGCTGCTTCCTCTGAGGGGGGCGGATCCAAAAGTGGGGCCAACCAAGATCATTTGTAGGCAAACAGAGCACTTTCAGGGATCGCAGAAGGAACAGCGTGATGTCTTGCGGGATGGGTCAGTTTTTTTCACGACATTTTTTTTTTTCATGTATGAAGTCTTAGAACTAGGTGGTACCTGCCTGGAGCAACGAGAATTATCTTAAGGAACATCGGACTTTAGAACACGTTCTCCAACTAATTTTTTTTATTGTTACGATATATATTTTTATTTTTTTAATGAATTTATTTATCTTCAACTGGGAGCTAATTACCTTACAATATTGTATTGGTTTTTGCCATACATCAAACATGAATCCACCACGGGTTATACACGATGTTCCCCATCTCTCTTCCCACTCCCTCCCTCGGCTGCCATCCCATCTGGGCTCATCCAGTGCAGCAGCCCCGAAGCATTCTGTTTTATCCATGCATTGAACCTGGACTCGCGTGATCATTTCATATATTGATATGTATACATGCATCAATCTGCCATACTGCCTTAATGACTGTTCGGCTTTGTAGTAGAGCCTGAATCAGCAGGTGATTTCCTTACCAGCTTCCATTCTTCTTTCTCACAGACTTGCTTTGGCCTGATATCGAAGTTTTTTTTATTTTTGTTATCTTTCAATACAAATTGTTGAAAATTATTGTTCTAGCTCTGTTGAAAATACTTGTGGTTAGCTTTGATAGGGATTGCCATCTGAATCTATAGGATTGCTATTGGGTATAGTATCCTCATCTTTCACTATATTGAAATCTTCCCATCCATTTTGAACATGCGTATGTTTCGTTCATCTATTATTGTCCCTTGATTTCTTTCACGCAGGTGTTTTATTAGTTTCGAATATATACCGCGCTTCTTTTGTTTCTTTAGGCTAGATAATATTCCTAAGTATTATTTATGTTCTTTCTTTTGTTGCAAATGGTGAATGGAATTATTTCCTACATCTTCTCTTTCTATTTTCTCATTGATTAGTGTACAGGCAATGGAAGCCAAAGCAATCCCTTGAGAAGAGAACTGCGAGCGTGGAGGAATTCAACCTGCCTGAACTTCAGGTCCTCTACTACAAAGCCCACAGTTCATCAACGACAGTATATGGTACTAGCACAAAGACAGAAATATAGATATATGGAACAAAAATAGGAAAGCCAGGGGATAAATCACACACCTATGGCACCTATCTTTGACAAAGGAGGCCAGGAATATACAATGGAGAAAAAGACAATACTCTTTAGCAAGCTGGCTGCCCTGGGAACACTTGGTGCAACCACTTGTAAAAGCAATGAAACTAGAAAAAAAAAACACTTTCTAACAGCATCCACAAAAAAATAAACTCAAAATGGTATGAAAGATCTAAACGCAAGACCAGCGTAAAGATGTTAACTGAGTATTTAGAAATGTTACCTGTTTCTCTGGGTCCTCCTCAGGCCGCTGAGGACACAAATACAGCTGAGCATGGGCGTATGAAAACTTCCAGAAAGAGAGAACAAGCAAAGGGTAAGGCTGAGGAGAAAAATTACTAAAGACATGCAACCAAAGCAAATCCTGTTCTGTGTCACTGCGCTTCACAGCCTTTCTTCAGACTGTGTTCTTTATCCATTGGCAAGATTACACGCGAATTTACACGATCATTTTCAGCAATCACATATATGCGGAAATTTTCTTCCACAGAGAATTAACATTCATGAGCCCTCAGACATAGTCAAGCTCCATCCCTTGTAATTCCAGTTGCCTAATAAATTGGTGTATTTTTGCGGCAAGGATTGCAAAGAGTCAGACACTACTGAGCTGGACTGAACTGAATGAACGGCACGGTAGTGTGAAAAGAGCCTTGATGCTGGCAGGGATTGGGCGCAGGAGGAGATAGGGGATGACACAGGATTGAGATAGGCTGCGATAGCATCACCGACGTGATGGACGTCCAGTTTGGAGTGAACTCGTCGAGAGTTGCTCAAGCCGCGTGCATGGTCAGCGGAAGCCTGGCGTGCCTGCATTCCAGGGGTCACAAATAGTTGGACACGACTGAGCGACTGAACTTAACTGAAGGTAGTAGAAGACTATTTGCTTAGAAATCACATGTCTTTGGAACAGATCAGTCTCCTTCTTTTGGAAATGTACAGCCAATTACCATTTCTCATTTTCTGAATATAACTTCATCCATGAGAAAGACCGTTTTCCACTAGTCCCTTGGATTACTTTTTCTTTCAAATCACATGTGAGCATAGGCTGCCACTCAAACTCTGTGCATTTTTTTTTCCAGGCCTTTATTCCCTATGTTCTGAATCTTCTGCCAGGATAAGTCTGTTCTCCCACTAGGTAACATTCTCAAGATTCAGGGATTAAGCAGTTTCTTTCATCTCTTGATTCCTGAACATTTTCATGTACAGTATTTACTTACAGTAATTGATGTTACAATAATCCAAATAATTACTGATTTGAAACGGGCATAATTTACGGATGCGCTAACAAACACATGAGAAGAGATGCTCAACATCACTTATTATTAGAGAAATGCACAATCAAAATCACGATGAGTACCCACTTCACACCAGTCAGAAATGGGCTTGCGCATTTCCAAAAATCTGCCAAGGCAAATAAATGCTCGGAGAGGTGTGGAGAAAAAGGAAGCCTCCTTTTTTTTACACTTTGCTTTGGTGGAAATGCAAAATAGTAACACGCACTATGGAGAACCAGTGTGCGAGATTCCTTAAAAAATTGCAAATATGACATGCCTTATAGACCCAGGCAATCCCACTGCTGGCATTAACACAACAGCCGAACCAAGAATATGAAGAGACACATGTATCCAACTGCTTCATCGCATTCACTGTTGTATAATAGCCAGACATGGAAACAACTAGATGTCCATCAGCAGATGGAACGGCATAAGAAAGCCTTTGGTCATTATACACAATGAGTATTACTCAGCCCTGTTAAAAAAAAAAAAAAAGAACTACATTTGAATCAGTTCGTGAGATGGTATGAAACTTGGAGCTGATTATTACAGACTGAAGCTAAGCCAGAAGAAAAACCACCAATACAGGTATACTAACGCATATATATGGAATTTGAAAGATGGCAATGATGCACCTGCTATGCAAGACAGCAAAAAAAGACACAGATGTGCTGATAGCGGAACTTTTGGCGACTCAGCAGGTGAGATGGAGCGGGTTGGCGATGATTTGCGGAGAATTGGCTAATTGGAACATGTATACTATCATTGTAAGATCGGAATCACCAGTCTATGATCCGATGCCAGAATTAGCATGCTTGGGATGGTGCCATTGCGCGGAGGACCCAGCAGCATGTCGTGGGGAGGGACGGTGGGAGCGGCGGGATCATGTTTCGGATCGCATTGTTACACTCGTGGATGCGATCATGTCCAATGGTATGGTAAAACCAATTACAGTATTGTAAAGTAAAAGAAAGTTAAATTAAAATCTTAAAAAAATAAAAGGCCAAAAAAAAAAATCCAGTTCTGATCTTCCCACCAATGTTTATTACTTATTTCAAATATTTCTTTGATCCTTATTATCGTTCCAAACTCTGTTGCGTAGATAGTGGAGACACGGTTTCGAAATAAAGACACAATCCTTGCACTAAGCGAGCTCATGGTATTTGCATCGTCAAAGACACATAGAAAATTAACATGCTAAGATTGATAAGCACAAGGTACAGTTATCAGGACAGTTGCCGCTCTGGCCACAAAGACAGGAAATACAGATCAATGGAACAAAATAGAAAGGCCCGAAATAAACCAGGAAACTATTTAGACACCTTATCTTTAGGCCAGAGGAGGCAAAAAATTTTACAATGGAAAAAAAGACAACTCTCTTAACCAACTGCGTGCCTGCGGAAAAACAGCTCAACCATTGGTAAAGAATGAAAGTGGAACATTGTTCTTGACACCATACACACCACCACAACACAAAAACTCAAAATGGATTAAAGATCTAAATGTAAAAAAGCGGGGGGGGGGACCAGGAACTATGAGACTCTTAAAGAAATTAGGTAGGACACTTCTGACATTTAAATCACAGCAAGATCTCTATGACCACATTCAAGATATATAGAAATAAAAACAAAAATAAACCAAATGGGCACCTAATTAGACTTAGCAATTTTTTGCCCACAATGGAAAAAAACTATAAGCAGTGTGAAAAGCGCAGGCCTTCAGAATAGAAAGACAATGATAGCAATGAAACAATTGACAAAGAATTAATGTCCAAAATATACAAACAGCCGCTCATGCAGTCTCAATACCAGAAAACAAAAAACCCATCCAAATAAGTCGAGCAGAAAAGACTTAAGCCAGACATTTCCCCAAAGAGACAGGGCAGATCGGCTAACAAACACATTGGAAAAGATACTCACTCACCATTACTAGAGAAATGCCCAATTGAAACCAACAATGAGGTATCATCTTCATCAAGGTCAGAATTGCGCCATCATCCAAAAGTCATAAACCATCAAATCGGGGAGAGGCGGTGGAAACCTGCGCCGAACCCTCTTACACTTGTTGATGGGAATTGCAAACTGCGTACAGCCAACTATGAAGAACGTGTGGAGATGCCTTCCAAACTGGAACTAGAACTGCCATGATGACGCAGCAATTCCCACTGCTGCGCCCATACACTTTGCAGGCAAAAACTAGGAATTGTAAGACTTGCGCTACCCCAATGTCCATGGCAGCACTCGTCTTCTACAATAGGTAGGTATGAAGCCAACCTAGATGTCCATCAGCAGACAAATGGATAAGGCAAAAGTTGCTGTTACACATATGCAATTCGAAATATTACTCAGCTTTAAAAAAGAAACAAGATTGCAGTCCAGTGCTAATCGAGCATTGCATGGAAACTGAAGTCTATTTATGCAGAGCTGAAATAAGTCGGAAAACAAAAACACCCAATAACAGTATATTAAGGCATTAATATATGGAATTTAGAAAGCACAATTAACGATGTCCTATACTGGCCAAGCAGCAAAAGAAACACAGATGCTAAAGAATGACTTTGGGAAGCTTACGTTTGGCGAGAAGGTAAGGCGTGCGGAGGTTTTCAAAGAATCAATATTGCCAACATGTTATATTTGCCATATGCCAAAATAGAAGACCAGCTAAATTCAATGCATGATGCCAGGGCATTCAAAGTCGCCATTATGCTCTGTGACAACCGAAATGGATGGGGTGGTGAGGGCAGGTGAAGGAGTTTTAAGGATAGCCCGCTGCGACACATGTGTATCCTGAGCTGAGTCATGCCAGATTCCAGTGTATGGCCAAACATTGACACACAATTGTTAAAGTTACTGTCCAATTAAATTAAGTAATTAATTTAAAAAAAGAAATGAAAAGGCAGAGGAACCAGAGATCAAATTGATGATCTGTTGCGATCATATAAAGCCAAGTCAGAATTCCAAAAGTATCTACTTCTGCCTTCATTGTCTTATGCTTAAAGCTTTTGACTGTGTAAATCAGAAAACAGACAGTGGAAAATTCTTAAAGAGATGGGAATACGCAGACCACCATTACCTGCTTCCTGAGAAACCTGTGTGCAGGACAACAAGAAGCAACAGCTTAGAAACAGACATGGAACAAATGGACTGCGTTCAAAATTGGGGAAAGCAGTGACCATCAAGCCTGTTATATTGTCACAAGGCCTTATTTAACGTAATATGCAGTTTACATCATGAGAAATGCTGCGCGCTGGGATCAAGCACAAGCTGGGTCTCAGGATTGCCAGAAGGAAATATCAAACTTCAGATATGCAGCTGACACCACCTTACGCTCGAAAAGTGAAGATAGAACTAAAGAGCCTCTTGATGAAAGTGAAAGAGGAGAGCCCGATGTAAAAGTTGCCTTAAAACTCAAACATTCAGAAAAACTAAGGTCATTGGCATCTGGTCCCATCACTTGATGCGGAAATAGATGGCGGGCAAACAATCAGAAACAGTAAGAGACTTTATCTTTCTTGGTCTCCAAATCACTGCCAGATGGTGACTGCCAGCCATTGAAATTAAAAGACACTTTAAAAATAAATAAATAAATATAAAATAAAATAAAAGACACTTGCTGCCTCGGCAAGAAAAGCTATGACCAGCCTAGACAGCATATTAAAAAGCAGAGACTTTTACTTTAGCAACAAAGGCCATCTAGTCTAACTATGGTTTTTCCAATTTAGTATCATGTATGGCTGTGCAGAGTTGGACGCATAACGAAAGCTGCAGTGCCAGATAATTGATGCTTTTGAACTTATGTGATTGGAGGAAGATTGAGAGTCCCTTGGGATTGCAGGCGAATCAGCCAAGTCAATAGCTAAGATAATCAGTCCTGAGTATTCATTGCGAAGGCCTTGATTGCTGAACCTGAAGCGCCCAATAATTTGGCCACTTGTGTGAAGAACTGATTCATGGAAAGATCTGATGTCTGGGAAAGATTGTAAGCAGGATGGAAAGGAATGATAGTAGAGAGTAGTTTTGTCTGATTGCTGTATCACAGCCTCACCATGACATGAGTCGTTAGCAAAGTTCTTGGGAGGGTTGTGATGGACTAGAATCTGGGGTATCCTGCAGTTCATGGTTCGCCAAAAGAGTCAACAGGACTGTAGTGACTAGACTGAACTGAAACTGAAACTGATAGCCATAGGTACTCCAAGGTTATTCCCCTGAAAGGCTAATAAAATATTATTAGCTGCAAGTGCTTACTGCGGTCAACAAATTATACTAATAAATTATGAACGCGGTTTCTATGCTCATCCCTATTTTATTGTATTTAAGGAAAAATACCCATGGATGAATGCTGAATCAATGATTCATGGAGGTTCATTCCCTGCAGCTGCTACTTAAGAATGTCTGAAAGCACGCTAAAGTGTCATGTAAAATAAAAGATCTGATAAGAGTCATTTGAATTAACTATTGTAGGGGAAAGAAGTGCAAAGATTATTTTTAGCGGAGTATCTAGTGGAAAAAGGTTCTAAATGGATATTAGCCAGCCACTGCAGTTCATTTTTGAAGATAAATGAGAAGAGAGGAATTTGGGTTTTCTAGTAGACCACAAATGACACAGCATCATAGGGCTCCTGCCAGAGTTTCAGATCATGTGCTATAAACTGCAAAAGTAGAGCTTCAGCGAAGCGGCAGAGCTTTAGCTGACCTTATCGCCTAAAAAAGTGAGGGATCATTTGTCCTGCTTCAAGGCCGTGTATGAGCCATTGAAAGCAAATCTACAGGAGACTGCTTGCCACTAAAAATCCAAGTGTAGACTTAAATGTAGGTCAGGTTTGCTCACTTAATTGTTTATTTAAGAAAGTAGTTATAATCGCGCGTACAAGGCTAGTTTTAGCGAAAAACTTAGGTAGCATTACAATATGTGCAGTGCCGGAAAACCCTGCCTCTGTATCAATGGGCACAAAAAGCCGGGTGCTCGGACAGATGAAATGGATCGGGTAGTAAGTTTACGTACCAGCATGCTTGCGGGAGCTTGCCAAGAGGGGGAAGCAACATCTCTAAACTATGAAGAATAGCACCATTCTCAAAGCATTCCTCATGTTCCTTAAATGGCTGCACGACACTGGTAGCAGCAAGCTATGAGACAAACAGTCGCAAATGAATCACTCGGAATTCCTCACTTGAAGCGGTGAGCAAGCTCCATGGGCAAGCGGAAACTGTGTGATATTTTTTTCAGTTTTTTTTAATTGGGAAAACTTGGGGGCATTGATTTTTGAGACTGCCCAGCACTGTGGAATTTGGCGGTGGCGAAACCAAGTGCATTCAATGCCAGTCCTGAGATGACAGCTGCCTGCCGTCCTTATAAAGAGTTCGTCCGTCACGCTGGCTGTCATGTCATGACGGTCATAGGATCTTCTTTTGGAGCTCTTGGTGAGCAACAACTCTTAGAGATAGTTTTTGGAACTTGGGTGTGTTAGGCGGTGTTATAATCTGGGGTAAGCAGTGGCTTTAATTGAAGCAATCATTGCTCTGTATGGAAAAAAGAAGATAATGAGGATTTAGGGGGAAAAATTTTTCGGTTATTTGCGTCATGAATGCAGCATCTGAAAAATTATGAGGGAGAAAATGGACGTCAGAACACAGTCTTAAGCGGAGACGAGAGAAGCGGGATGAGCATACTGTGCCTAAGCATAGCAAGACGTTACTTTCAAACGCACCTTTCTCAGCATGCAATCCATTTGAGTGTCCGAGTTTGGGGCTTTGCAGTTCTCCTCAGAAGCCCACAGTCAAGTCAGCCTTGCGTGCAGCCGCAACCAAGACATCATGGGAGATAATAAGTAGCGAATTTGTTTGGCGGATTGGCTACAATTTTATTATCCAGTATTCTTCTTTCGAGTATATTTGTATTCGTCCAATACCTGTGTTAGGTAATTTTTGTTTTAGAAAGTGTGAAGGGAGAAAACGAACCAAAAGATGAAGATCTGAGGGCAAGAATTACTAACAAAAGAAGGGCCTGAAGAAGCCTCTAAAAAAAAACACAAAGTCTGTTATCAGGAACAAGAAGAGTCTTATGCAGAGTGTTGTTTTGGCGCAGCTAAATTGTTCTTCTACAAATTCGGACTCTCCGTTGCTTGAAGAAGCTTGCTCCTGCTGGTGTATTTTCAGATTCCTTGCAGACCCAGGAAGGATTCCTCACCACAGCCTCCGCCTCCCGCATCCACAAAATTCCGCCATCCGAAAGCCACAGCCGCCAAAGCCACATTCCGCCAGCTGCCAGCCGCTTCCGCCAGCTGCAGCCACAAACCGACAGCCGGAGCCGCATGCCACAGCGCAAGCCGCAGCCGGAGCCAGGAGCCGCAGCCGCAGTTAGTCGCCAGCCACAGCCGTCAGCGAAGCCGACAGCCCAACAAGCCGGAGCCGCAGCCACAGCCGAAGCCACAGCCGACATCACCATCCGCAGCACACATCATCATCCGCAGCCGCAAGCCGCTGCCGAAGCCGCAGCCGCCTGTCCGCCAGCCGCTTCCGCATCACTGTCCGCAGCCCGCAGACACATCCACATCGCCCAGCCGCAGCGAAGCCGCAGCCGCATGCTGAAGCCGCAGCCCGCGTCCGCAGCCGGATCCCCATCCACTTCCGCAGCCGCATCCGCAAGTCCACATCCGCAGCCGCATCCGCATCCCACATCCGCAGCGCAGCCGCTTCCGCAGCGGCCGATAAGCGCATGCCCTTCCACAGCGACATCCACATCCGCCAGCCACATCCACATCCGCAGACCGCAGAACCGCTGCCTAAGCCGCAGCCGCTTCCGCAGCCGCTTCCGCATCCACCTTCCGCGAAATCGCAGACACATCCACATCCGGACCGCTGCTGCTGCCCCCCTGTCCCTGGATTCTCAGGCAAGAACACTGGAATGGGTTGCCATTTCCTTCTCCAATGCATGAAAGTGAAAAGTGAAAAGTGAAGTTGCTCAGTCATGTATGATCTTCATGACCCCATGGATTGCAGCCTAGCAGGCTCCTCCTTTCATGGGATTTTCCAGGCAAGAGTATTGGAGTGGGGTGCTATTGCCTTCTCCGTTGAGGGACTGTAAGGAAGCAAATCTAACATATTCCCCTGCCTGAGGCTTGCCATACTAGGGGAATTTGCAAGGATTGAGTAGTCTTTACTTTGTTTCCTTACCTCCACCCCACTTCTGACCCATAAAAGAACCTGGCAACCAGGCCCCAGCAAGATGATTATTTGGAGGCACTAGCTTGTCATTGTCTCAGCCAGCGGGTTCCTGAATAAAGTCCCTCGTAGCTCAGTCAGTAAAGAATCTGCCTGCAATGCAGGAGACTCGGGTTTGATTCCTGGGTGAAACATGAAATTTTTCATTTCATTTTTTCCTTTTCCTGGTCTAGACACCTCATCTCAGATTCACTGCAGCGAGCGGCACAAGCTTGGACTTGCTAACAGACTATGTCACATGCCTTATATTAGGCATGTTGTTTCCACAGCAAAATTTTGAGGCAAGTATAGCTTTTGTCTCTAATTTATACAAGTGTTAGTAAGCTGATCTTCAGGGTGGTTGGTAAATATTTAATGTCACAAAGTACCGGTGCCTATAGATGTCTGCATATCCAGTGCACTCAAGGTCCCTCATGGAAGGCTTGGTGCTTAGTATTAGCTGAAGGGCTTCTGAGTTTCAACAAATTATACTAATAAATGCCTGACAGATTCTATGTCACCCTTAGTTTATTTGTTTAGAGAAAAATATCCATGGTTTGAATGGTGGGGTCAATGACTCGTGGAGCTTCATTCCCTGAGTATGCTAAGAATGTGTGATAACACACTAAATGTCATTTCAAAAAAAAATGAATGGCAGGATAGAGTCAATGGAATTAACTGTTGTAGGGGAAAGTGGCAGAGGATATTTGGGGAGTACTAGTGGAAAAGCTTCTTAATGGATACAGCCTAGACATTGAGTCAATTTTGAAGATAATGAGAAGAGAGGAATTTAGGTTTCTAGTAGACTACAGGTTGCTCATGATCATGTTGCTGCAGAGACCAGATCAGTGTATAAATCTGCAAAAGTAGAGCTTCAGCAAAATATCTCAACTTGTGACCTTATGGCCTAGAAAACTGAAGGATCAAGTTTTCCTATCAAAGTCTATGAATGGAGCTGTGTGAAAAGACTGCTGGCATGAGACCGCTAACACCAGAAACTGGAAAATTAGAAAAAGAAGATGCAACTTTGTGGTCTCTAGTCATTTAATTGTCAAGAAGAGGCTAGAGACCAGTGGGGCATGGTGTAAGGAAGGCGAGTTTAAAAAAATTGTGGGTAGGGGTTAAGATATGTGAGGTTAGTAAATCCTAGTCTCGACCATCAAGGGAAACAAAGCTGGGTGCTGGTAGGTGAAATGGAATAGGGAGGAAGTTTTCCATAGCAGATTCTTTGGGGGCTGGGGAGTGGAAGAATCAGCAACTGTGACACTGAAGAAGCAACACTATTGTCAAGGAATTCCTCATATTTCCTAACAGGTGCATAACAATGGCACAGGGAGTATGTGACAAGGTCTCCAGTGAATCACTCTGCACTTCCTGAAGAAGGATAAAGAAGTCCATGGACAAGAGAGATTTGTGATATCAGCATGAGTGTGGCAATTTACTTTTGAGATTGCAAGCATGTGGAATTTAGGGTGGGAAACAAGTGCATCAGCCAGTCCTGGGATATTCCCCCTGGGAGAAGCTGCCTGGTCTTTATAAAAGGAGTCTCCATCACAGTGCTGTCATTGTCGTGACGGTCATAAGTCTTCTTTGAAGCCTCAGGTGAGCGCTCTTAGAGATCTTTATGGAACATGGGTGTTGGGTGTAATCTGGGGGTAGAAGTGGATTTAACTGAAGCAAATGAGTGCTGTGTCCAGGAAAAAGAAGATAATGAGGATTTAGGGGATATATTGTTGGTATTTGGTCATGAATGCGATCTTAAATGTGAGGAGAAATTGGAGTCAGGGGCACAGTCCTAACCTGAGAGAGAGTAAGGGGGATGAGATACTGTGCCACAGCACAGCACACATTAGTTCCAAATGCCCCATTCTCAGCGTTCAGTCCCACTGAGTGCCTGGTTTGGGCTTCTGTATTTCTCAGAAGCCCACAGTCAGGTCAGCTTAGCCAGCAACCAAGACCTCATGGGAGAAATAAGTAGAGATTTGTTTGGGGATTGGCTACAAGTTATTATCCAGATTCTTCTTCAGAGTATGTTTGTTTCGTACAACACTGTGTAGGTAATTTTGTTTTAGAAAATTGTAGGAGAGACTAACCAGAAAAGACTGAAGATCTGAGAGCAAGAGATACTAAAAAATAATGGTGAAGAAGCTCTAAAAAACCATAAAGACTGTATTAGGAATCCAGCAGAGTCCTTAGTGACGGGAGGAGTGTAGTTGGCGCTGCTAAATGTTCTACCAGTCAGACTCTAGTTATGAAGAATGTTGTCTGTTTGTATTTCAGATTCCTTGAGACCCAGGAAGGATGTCTCACCACCAGCATCCGCATCCGCATCCACATCCACACCAGCATCCGCATCAGCATCACCATCAGTGCAAGGAGCCCTGCCATCCACTTCCAAAAGTGTGCCCACCGAAGTGCCATGAGCCTTGCCCACCTCATCCGTGCTCACCTCCAGTGAGCCAGCAGAAATGCCCTCCTGGGCCGCCATGCCCACCATGCCAGCAGAAGTGTCCACCCAAGTGGAAGTAACAGCACCAGATTTCATCTGGACCAAGAAACAACATGATCCAGGCTCTTCCATTTCCTCCCTTCTGCCGTGGTGACGGAGTGCATCTTCCTTAATCTCCCTCCTGGACTGACAGCTGACAGAGAAAAGGCTTGGTTCCTGAAGCTGACACCATGTTGGTGGAAGAAGAGCAGCAGGTTCATCGCTTGATCTCTCTTTGCCATCTGTGTGTCTGTATCCATGTTGCGAAATCTACGCCCTGAGCAAATAGTGTGTGTATTCCTTTGCTTCTCCAATAAAGCATATTCATAGCCCTTAATATTTCTTTCTTTCATTTTTGGTTTTGTTTTTTTTTTTTGCAGATAGTATTTTTTAATCTCTTCTGTCAGCTACAAGTATTCTTCTGAGTGTTCCTTTTCATTCCCTTTGGATTATCAGCATTAGACTTTTCCTTCACTGAGTTCAGCTTTGCCTGAAATATGTCTTTTGGACTGGATCCATCAAAAGAATTCCTTCAGTGGTTTCAGACTTCTTTCTATCTTTGTCTACCTTGAAGACCCTGGAAAAGAATTGAATTCTCTCAGTCTCAGATTCCTTATTTGTAAAACCACTAGGCAAGAATCTATTCAACTCAGTGTACTCATAGAAAGTAATTTATTCACAAAGGTTTCCTAATTATTAACACATGCCAGGCAGTCTCTTATGTGCCAGGGACATGAAGATGGTGACTAAAGTCCTTTTTCCATCTAAACTCTTGAAGGGTAGTTTGCACACACACACACACACACACACACACACGACACAGATACAAGGCAAATAATAGTGATGCATAGTGATATTTTAGAGACAACTGTGTAGAAAAGCTCTTCCAAAGTGACTTTAGGGCAAAGACTTGAGTGAAGAGAAGAATGAGCCTTGAGTATCTGGGGTACACTGTACCAGTGAGAGGCAATGACGAATGCTGAGGCAGGGCAGAGTAACTGCAGGGATAACAGTCATCCAAGAGACAATGTCTCCAAATGGGGTTGAAGACATTGGATCTGAAAGATGTAGCCAAGAATTTGATACTTTATTCACAGTTTTCCCAGCCATACTCTGCTGAAGTTCAAAGTCTCTCAACTTTATGTAATTCTCTACTATCACATCTATTTTCTTTTAAATGAGGGTACATATGATCTTTTCAGAACAGTTTTTAAAAAATGGTTAAAGGACTAAGGAATATATGCATACCTGTGGCTGAGCACTGAAGAATTGATGCTTTTGAACTGTGGTGTTGGAGAAGACTCTTGTGAGTCCCTTGGACTGCAAGGAGATCCAACCAGCCCATCCTAAAGGAGACCAGTCCTGGGCATTCATTGGAAGGACTGATGCTGAGGCTGAAACTTCAATACGTTGGCCCCCTCATGCAAAGAGTTGACTCATTGGAAAAGACTCTGATTTTGGTAGGGATTGGGGCAAGAGGAGAAGGGGACAACAGAGGATGAGATGGCTGGATGGCATCACCGACTTGATGCACATGAGTTTGGGTGAACTCCAGGTGTTTGTATTGGTACAGGGAGGCCTGGCATGCTGCAATTCATGGGGTCGCAAAGAGTTGGACACGACTGAGCTACTGAAATGAACTCAAATGATGGCTGATTCACATTGAGTTTTGTCAGAAAACAGCAAAATCCTGTAAGGCAAGTCTTCTTCAATAAAAATTAAATTAATTTTAAAAATTAATTCTTTTCCAAAGCACAAATTTATTTTATGAGAGTGATGATAGGAAAGGTAGCTCTGTTATTAAGTGTTCCCATCTTATAGGGAAGTTGACTCCATTAAATCCCATCACCTTATAGGAAACAAAATACGTAGACAATTTTACTGTTGTGCTTTCAACACTAAAAAGATCTGATTTTATTTTTAGGGGTGTTGACTTTGTACTCCTGGATAGGTAGTGCACTAATATTTTTGACACACTTCCCTCTCCAATTTTGTCTTGAAGAAAAACAAGAAAAAGAAAAACAAAAAATAAAATTTTTTGATTTTAGGAGAACTTGATCAACACATTCAGAAAGTTCATGAAGCTTTGCTGTATGAAGTGGGTAATCACAGACTGATCTCTTTATTTTCAAGAAACATGAAGTTAAGAAAAAGAACACTATGACCTCCTCAAAGACCCAAATTTTCTTATTAAATTGCATCCCATACCGTCTCCACTAGAAGTGACCACAGTCATGACTCCTAATATTCACTTTCTTGGTTTTTCTTTATGGTTTTCAAGCATCGGTATAGGAATATCTCTAAAAATTATAGTTAAGTTACTAACTTTTGCACTATATAAATGGAATTATACTGTATACCGTGGTTTTGTCTCTCATCTTTCTGTTGACACTATGTAGCTTTGGTTTATCCACTAGTGAATTTTAGTATATCATTGTATGGCTATATTTCTCTCCTTGTACTATTGGTTGACCTCAAAGTTGTTTCCTTTTTGGAGCTGTTAGGAACACTAGGACATTTTCTTCATGTCTGTTAGTGCACATGTTCACACATTTCTCTAGGGGATGTTCCCAGAAGTATCCCATTTCTACTTTTATAGATAACGCCAAATTATTTTCCAAAGTACTTGCAACAATTCCAGACTCCTCCCAGAGGTGCAGTGTATTTGCTGCTTGTTCTGTGTCTCAATTAGTTTGTCATTTCCACACTTTTGAAGGCTTTACCCATCAGGTTTGCATGTTGAATACTCTTTTTAAAATGTTAGTTATTTTCAGAAGCTCTAAGAATAATCTTGTTGGCCATATTAAGGCATTTTCTTTGTAAAGTGACTGTTGTCGAGTTTTCTCTTCAGTGTCTGTTTATGACTGACTTTATAAGTTATTTACGTATTTTGGATACTGAGTTTTAACAACAGTTAGCCTAACACCTGGCAGCCAAGATTTTCTCCTATGTTTTCCTCCAGAAATTGTAGAGTCTCAGATCTTATGTTTTAATGTGTGATACAATTTGTGTTAATATTTATATGATGTTAGGTAATGGCCAAGCTTCAATTATTTCTGTCTCAGTATCCAACAGTTTGAGTACCATATATTGACAAGGTTGTTTTTCATCTGTTGAATTACCTAGACACCCTTGTTGAAAATCAGTTGACCATGGATGGTGTGGATTTAAGTCTGGATGTTCTATTATTGTGTTGATCTCTGTGTCTTTTCTTATGGGATAGCATCCTGTCTTAATTAGTGCAGCTCTATAATGCAATCCTGCGATTCATTCAGCAATGTTGATTTATCTTTAACTTACAGTTGAGAAGTGCATAGGTATAAATTTTGAGGCCGTTAGGCCATCAGCATAGTATGGCTGTCAAATTATGAATAAATAATGAAAATCATTACTAAATCTTTGGACCCCAACCTCTCTGACCCCATTTAGAGGCAGTGTCTCCTTGATCACTGTCCTTTCAGTGGTTAATTTCCTCTGCCTTAGCACTTGCCATCACCTCTCATGGTACAGTGTATACCAGGTCCACTCAAAGCTCACTCATTTCTTCACTCAAGTCATTGCCCCAAAAGCCACTTTGGAAGAGCTTTTCTCCAAATTTTCTCTAACGTATACACATGCAGGACTATTAGTTGTCTTCTGTGTATGTGTGTGTGCAAAATGCCCTCAAGAATTTAGATGGATAAGGATGTTGGTCACCATTATCATGGCCCTGGCATATAAGAGATGGCCTGGCATGTATCAATAATTAAGAAACTTTTGTATATATATTAATTTCTATGAGTACACTGAGTTGAATACATTCTCTCCTAATTTTCTCAGGTAAGGAAACTGAGGCTGAGAGAATTCAGTTCTTTTAAGGGTCCTACAAGGTAGAGAGATAGACACGTTTGAAACCAATGAAAGAATTCCTTGATGGATCCAATCCAAAAGACATGTTTCAGGCAAAGCTGAACTCAGTGAAGGAAAAGTCTAACTCCAAAAATCCAATGGGAGGAAAAGGAACACACGGAAGAATACTTGCAGTTGACAGGAGACATTAACAACACAAAGTGCAAAAGAAAAACATAAGAAGAAATGTGGACAAAACTATGACACAGGCTTTATTGGAGAAGCAAAGAATAGACACACTAAGTGCCCACAGGCTAGAGATCAGAACCCGGATTACAGACAGGCACATGGCAAAGAGCAATCAGGCGGTTGCTCTTTATCCCACAGGGCGGTGTCAGCTTCAGGAAGCAAGCCATTTCTCTGTCAGCTGTCGGCCCAGGAGGGAGGTTAAGGAAGATGCAATCCATCACCATGGCCGAAGGGAGGACAATGGAAGAGCCTGGATCTTGTTTCTTGGTGCAGATGAAATCTGGTGCTGTTACTTCCACTTGGGTGGACACTTCTGCTCCCATGGTGGGCATGGTGGCCCAGGAGGGCATTTCTGCTGGCTCACTGGAGGTGGGCATGGATGGGGTGGGCAAGGCTCATGGCACTTCGGTGGGCACACTTTTGGAGGTGGATGGCAGGGCTCCTTGCACTGATGGTGATGGTGATGCTGATGCTGCTGTGGATGTGGATGTGGATGCGGATGGTGAGGCATCCTTCCTGGGTCTCAAGGAATCTGAAATACAAACAGACAGCATTGTTCATAACAGAAAGTCTTACTCTCCCATTAACAGGGAGCCCTGTTCTACCACTTTCTAAAGAAAAAATTCCTTACACAAGTGCTGTGTGAATACAAGCACACTCTGAAGAAGAATAATCAGGATGTGAAACTTGTAGCCAATCTCAATACACATCTCTACTAATTTCTCCCATGAGGTCCTGGTTGCTGGTCTAACTGACTTGACTGTTGGCTTCCAAGGAGAAATGCAAAGGCCCAAACTCAGCACTCAGTGGGACTGAAGGCTGGGAAGGGTGCACTGAAACACGGCATCTCATCTCCCTTAGTCTCCATGGTTAAGACTGTGCCATTGACTGCATTCCTCCCGTCACATTTAAGAGCACAGTTAAGAAGTCAAGAACAAGTACTGAAAACTACCCCTAAATTCTCATTATCTTCTTATTCCCATAGAGAGCACGAATTGGTTAAAATACAGCCACTTCTACGCTAAGATTATATCCTACCACACGAGTGCTAAAAACCTCCAAAACTGTACTCACCAGAGGCTCCAAAGAAGACCTATGACTGAGTATCACGAAGATAGCAGCACGGTGGTAGAGACTCCTTTTATAAGGGCCAGGCAGCTCCACCCAGAGGGAACATCCCAGATCTGGCATGATGCACTTGTTTCCCACCCCAAATACCATGTGCTTGCGATCTCAAAAATAAATTGCCACACTCATGCTGATATCACAAAGCTCCGCTGCCCATGGACTTCCTCACCCTTCACTGAGGGAGTGCAGAGTGAGTCACTCCATACATTGTCTCAAAGCCCCAGTGCCAATGTCATGCACCAGTTAGGAAATATGAGGAATTCTTTGACAATGGTACTGCTCCTCCATGGTTAAGACTGTGCTTCCCACATTCCCCAGCTCCCTATGCATCTGGTATGGAAAACTTACTATCCCATTCCATTTCACCTTCAGCACCCCGCTTTGTCTCCCTCAATGGTAATGACTAAGCTTTACTAAATGCACATATCTTAACCCTTACCCACAGTTTTTCTAAATTCCCCTTATACCCTGTTCTACTGATCTCTGGGCTTTTCTTGACACTTCAATGACTTAACCATAGCCACAAAGTCTATCATGATTTTCCAGTACTAACAGTCTCATTTCAGTTGTGTTTTCACATGGCTCCATAATGGACATAATAGGACAACATGATCCCGCAGGTTCCTCAGCCATAAGCTCATAGACTGGGGCCCCCTTCATGAAACTCTAGCTTTTGCTGCCCCACGACCATGAGTCATTTGTGGTCTAGTATTGTTTGTTGCTTTTCAGTTGCTTATTCATGTCCGGCTCTTTGTGACCCCATGGACTGCAGCGTGCCAGACTTCCTTGTCCTTCCCTATCTCCCAGAGTTTGCTCAAACTCATGTCCATTGACTCAGTGATGGTTGGATGTTTTCATCCAACCATTTCATCCTCTGTCGTCCCCTTCCCCTCCTGCCTTCAATATTTCCCAACATCAATGTGTTTTCCAATGAGTTGGTGCTTCACATCAGGAGGCCAAAATATTGGATCTTTGGCTTCAATATCAGTCCTTCCAGTGAATATTCAAAGTTGATTTCCTTTAGGAGTGACTGGTTTGATCTCCTTGCTGTCCAAGGGGCTCTCGTGTGTCTTCTCCAGCACCACAGTTCAAAAGCATCAGTTCTTCAGTGCTCAGCCTTCTTTATGGTCCAACTCTAACATCCATACATGACTACTAGAAAAACTGTAACTTTGAGTATAGGGACCTTTGTCAACAAAGTGATGTCTCTGCTTCCTGATACACTGTCTAGGTTTGGTATAGTTTTGTTCCCAGGAGCAAGTGTCTTTAAATTTCATGAGTGCAGTCTCAGTCCTTGGTGATTTTAGAGCTCAAGAAAATAAAGTCAGGCACTGTGTCCATATTTCTCCCATCTATTTCTCATGAAGTGATGGGATCAAATCTATGATCTTAGTTTTTTGAATGTAGAGTTTTAAGCCAACTTTTTCACTCTCCTATTTCTCTTTCATCAAGAAGATCTTTAGTTCATCTTTGCTTTCTGCCCTAAGGGAGGTGTCATCTCCATACCTGAGGTTATTGATATTTCTCCTGGCAATCTTGGTTCCAGCTTGTGCTTCATCAAGCCCAGCATTTTGTATGATGTACTCTGCGTATAAGTTAAATAAGTGGGATGACAATATACCGCCTTTACTTACTCCTTTCCCTATTTTGAACCAGTTCATTTTTCCATGTCTAGTTCTTACTATTGTTGCTTGTTGGTTTGCTGCTTCTCCATCTACTAGAAACCCAAATTCCTCTCATCTTATTATCTTCAAAATTATCTCAGTATCTGGACTGTATCCATTTAGAAGCTTTTCCACTAGTACCGCCCAGATATCTTGTGCTAATTTACACTACAGCTGTTAATTCAGTAAACTCTATCAGGCCCTTTTTTGAAATGACATTTGGTGTGTTTTCAGACTTTCTTAGTACACTCAGGGAATGAAGCTCCATCAGTCATTCATTCGACCAGTCAATCATTGGGTATTTTTCCCTAAATAAATAAATGATGGGTGACATAGAATCCATTGGTAATTTATTAGTATTCATAATAATAAATAAGGAAACATTATGATAATAAATAAATCACACTTCAGCTAATAATTTGCACTCTGCTTTCCAGGGAAAATTGAATGCCTTGGCTATGCAGACATCCATGCACACCAGTATTGTGTGACATTAAATATTTCCCAGCTTGCCCTGAAGATCAGTTTTTTTACATAGTTGTAACTGGAGATAACAAGTATACCTGCCTCAAAATTTTGCTATGAAAACAGCAAAATGCCTAATATAAGGCACATTACATGATCGGTCCTATGGAAATATGAGCCCCCATATATCTGATAAGGGGTAAATTTCCAAAATATATAAGAAACTTCTACAACATAATGGCAAAAAATTTAGCAGCCTGTATTTCAAATATGCAAGGGACTTGAATAGAGTTCTATTTACATAGACATATTGAAAAGGAGTTTAATATTGCTACTGATCATCAGGGATATGAAAATCAAGCACACAATGACATATCACTTCACACCTGTTAGAATGACTGTAATCAGAAAAATAAGAAATCCTAGCGAAAGTTGGTGAGGTTGTGAAGAAAATAAGGATACTTTTACCTGTTTGTGGGATGGTAAATGGTTCAACCATAATGAAAAGTATGATGGTTACTCAAAAGTTAAAAAATAGAAAACAGAACTACCATATGTATTACCCATTCACATTAGTGTATTTATCCAAGTTAATTTAAATCAGGATCTCCAAGACATATTAGCACTGCAGCAGTACCCACAATAGCCAAGATGTGTTAACAACCTAAATGTCCATCAACAGATGAATGGATACATAAACTGTAGTATATACATACAATGGATTATTATTCATCCTTAAAAAGAAGGAAATCCTGTCATGAGACAACATGGATCAACCTGGAAGACATTATGCCAAGAGAAGTAAGCCAGACACAGGGGGACAAATCCTGCATGAATCCCCTTATATGAGGTATTGAAAGCAGTCAAACTCATGGGAGTAAAAGGGCACATGGGCATATGCCCGGAGTAAATTGTGATTCAAGAGACAAATGTACCCCAGTGTTCATTGCGTACAGCCGCTATGGAGAACAGAATGGAGATCCTTAAAAAACTAGGAATAAAACTACCGCATGGCCCAGCAATCCCTAGGGATATTCTCTGGGCATATGCCCTGAGAAAATTGCAATTCAAAAAGGCTTATGTACTCCAGTGTTCATTGCATCACTGGTTCCATCAGCCAGGACGTGGAAGCAACCTAGATGTCCGTCAACAAATGAATGGGTAAAGAAATTGTTGTACATATATACAATGGAATGTCACTCTGCCATAGAAAGGAGCAGATAGGAGTTCAGATTAACTGAGGTGGACAAATCTAAAGCCTGTTATACAGAGTGAATCATCAGAAAGAAAGAAACAAATATCACATTTTAACACATATATATGAAATCTAAAAAAGTGCTGCTAATGAACCTATTTGCAGCGCAGGAATAGAAATGCAGATGTAGAGTACAGGACTTCTGAACACAGAAAGAGAAAGAGAGGGCAGGATGAATTGAGAGAGTAGCCTCGAAATATATGCATTGCCAGGTGTGAAAGAGATGGCCAAAGGAAAGTTGCTGAACAGCACAGGGAGCTCAGCCTTGTGCTCTGTGATGATCTAGAGGGATGGGACGGGGGGCCATGGGGTGAAAGTGAGGCTCAAGGTGGAGGGGATATATGTGTACTTAAAGCTGATCCACATTATTGTATGGCAGAAAGCAGCACAACATTGTGGAGCAGTTTTCCTTCAATTAAAAATAAATTTCAAAAGTAGAAATGTGAACTCTTCAGTTCAGTTCAGTCGCTCAGTCGTGTCTGACTCTTTGCGACCCCATGAATCGCAGCACGCCTGGCCCCCCTGTCCATCACCAACTCCCGGAGTTCACTCAGACTCACGTCTAAAAGGCAGCAAAACTAATATGGATTATGAATAACTGCTCACAGTAACTAGATAATGTGAACCGTGCCCCAAAATGTGATTACAATAGGATTGTTTAGAGTGAGGGTCCCCTCCCTAAGACCCTTGCCCAGCTCTCCTCTGTCTCCAAGCTGACATCACTACTAATTCAAAGGCTTCAGTCTGAAAGCAATTTCAGAATCCACACCTTCTTACTAGTAAGAAAGGTCCTGCCACTGCCTGAGGGAATATTTCATGCCTTGTGCTCTCTTCTGAAAGAAGGCTGTGTGGTGTCTGCAATGTTTCTTGATTGGGTTGGTGTGGTACAGGGAAAAAAAAAAAAAAGAAATCAGTGATATAACCTGGGTATTTGAAAAGGTAGGAACTTCTTTAGATTGAGCCCTGGTCCTGATCGCTTTCTCAGTATTTCAGAGAACCAAAATGAGCTGTTCCTCTGAGAATCCAAAGTGGGGCGACCAAGATCATTGTTAGGAAACAGACATCTTTCAGGGATCGCAGAAGGAACAGGGATGTCTTGGGATGGGTCAGTTTTTTTCACGACAATTTTTTTTTTTTTCACGTTGAAGTCTTTGGAACTAGGTGGTACCTGCTGAAGCAAGAGAATTATCTAAGGAACATGTGACTTAGAACAGTTCTCCAACTTAATTTTTTTTATTGTTACGATATATATTTTTATTTTTTAATAAATTTATTTATCTTAACTGGAGGCTAATTACCTTACAATATTGTATTTGTTTTGCCATACATCAACTTGAATCCACCACGGGTATGCACATGTTCCCTTTCCTGACCTTCCTTTCCCACCTCCCTCCCTGTGGCATCCCTCTGGGTCATCCAGTGCAGCAGCCCCAAGCATTCTGTATCATGCATTGAACCTGGACTGGTGATTCATTTCATATATGATATTATACATGCTTCAATGCCATACTGCCTTAATGACTGTGGCTTTGTAGTAGAGCCGGAAGTCAGGCAGGTTGATTCTTCCAGTTCCATTCTTCTTTCTCAAGATTGCTTTGGCTATTCGAAGTTTTTTTTTTGTATTTCAATACAAATTGTGAAATTATTGTTCTAGCTCTGTGAAAAATACTGTTGGTAGCTTGATAGGGATTGCATTGAATCTATAGATTGCTTTGGGTAGTATACTCATTTTCAGTATATTGAATCTTCCCATCCATGAACATGGTATGTTTCTTCATCTATTATTGTCCCCTTGATTTTTTTCACCAGTGTTTTATAGTTTTCTACATATAGGTCTTTTGTTTCTTTAGGTAGATATATTCCTAAGTATTTTATTCTTTTTGTTGAAATGGTGAATGGAATTATTTCCTTAATTTCTCTTTCTAGTTTCTCATTATTAGTGTATAGGAATGCAAGCCAAAGCAATCTTGAGAAAGAAGAATGGACGTGGAGGAATCAACCTGCCTGACTTCAGGCTCTACTACAAAGCCACAGTCATCAAGACAGTATGGTACTAGCACAAAGACAGAAATATAGATATATGGAACAAAATAGAAAACCCAGGGATAAATCCACACACCTATGGCCACCTTATCTTTGACAAAGGAGGCAGGAGTATACAATGGAGAAAAGACAATCTCTTTAACAAGTGGTGCTGGGAACACTGGTCAACCACTTGTAAAAGAATGAAACTAGAACACTTTCTAACAGCATACACAAAAATAAACTGAAAATGGATGAAAGATCTAAACGCAAGACCAGGTAAAGATGTTAACTGAGTATTTAGAAATGTTACATGTTTCTCTGGGCCCTCCTCAGGGCTGAGACACAAATACAGTGAGATGGGGTGAAAACTTCAGAAAGGAGAACAGCAAAGGGTGAAGGTGAGGAGAAAATACTAAAGACATGAACCAAAGAAATCCTGCTGTGTCAGTGCCTTACAGCTTCTTCAGACTGTGTTTCTTTATCCATTGGCAAGATACACGGAATTTACGAAACTTTTCAGCAATCACATATATGGGGAAATTTTCCACAGAGAATTAAATTCATGAGCCTCAGACATAGTCAAGGCTCCATCCCTTGTAATTCCAGTTGCTATAAATTGGTGTATTTTTGAGGAAGGCTTGCAAAGAGTCAGACACTACTGAGTGACTGAACTGAATTGAACGGCAGGTAGTGGAAAAGAGCCTGATGCTGGGAGGGATTGGGGGCAGGAGGAGAAGGGGATGACAGAGGATGAGATGGCTGGATAGCATCACCGACGTGATGGACGTGCAGTTTGAGTGAACTCCGGGAGTTGGTGATGGTCAGGGAAGCCTGGCGTGCTGCAGTCCAGGGGTCACAAAGAGTTGGACACGACTGAGCGACTGAACTGAACTGAAGGTAGTAGAAGATTATTTGCCTTAGAAATCACATGTCTTTGGCACAGGTAGTCTCCTTTTTGAAATGTACAGCCAATTACATTCTCATTTTCTGAATATAATCTCATCCATGAGAAAGACAGTTTGTCCACTAGTCCCTTGGTTACTTTTTCTTCAAATCACATGTGAGCATAGCTGCACTCAACTCTGTGCATTGTTTTTTCCAGGCTTCCATGCCCCTATGTTCTGATCTTCTGCAGGAAAGTCTGTTCTCCCACTAGGTAACATTCTCAAGATCAGGGATAAGAGTTTCTTTCATCTCTTGATCCTGAACATTATGTACAGTATTTATTACAGTAATTGTTGATTATAATAATCAATAATTACTGATTGAACGGATAATTATGGATGGCTAACAAACACATGAGAAGATGCTCAACATCACTTATTATTAGAGAAATGCAAATCAAAATCACAATGAGGTACCACTTCACACCAGTCAGAATGTCTGCGATCCAAAAATCTGCAAGCAATAAATGCTGGAGAGGGTGTGGAGAAAAGGGAAGCCTCCTACACTGTTGGTGGGAATGCAAACTAGTACAGCCACTATGGAAAACAGTGTGGAGATTCCTTAAAAAATTGCAAATAGAACTGCCTTATGACCCAGCAATCCCACTTCTGGGCATACACACCGAGGAAACCAGAATTGAAAGAGACACATGTATCCCAATGTTCATCGCAGCACTGTGTATAATAGCCAGGACATGGAAACGACCTAGATGTCCATCAGCAGATGAATGGATAAGAAAGCTGTGGTACATATACACAATGGAGTATTACTCAGTCGTTAAAAAGAATACATTTGAATCAGTTCTGTTGAGATGGATGAAACTGGAGCCGATTGTACAGAGTGAAGTAAGCCAGAAAGAAAAACACCAATACAGTATACTTACACATATATATGGAATTTGGAAAGATGGCAATGATGACCCTGTATGCAAGACAGCAAAAAAGACACAGATGTGTATAGCGGACTTTTGGACTCCGAGGGAGAGGGAGGGGGTGGGATGATTTGGGAGAATGGCATTGAAACATGTATACTATCATGTAAGTATTGAATCACCAGTCTATGTCCGATGCAGAATTAGCATGCTTGGGGCTGGTGCATGGGGAGGACCCAGAGGGATGTCGTGGGGAGGGAGGTGGGAGGGGGGATCATGTTTCAGATCGCATGTACACTCGTGGTGGATTCATGTCAATGTATGGTAAAACCAATACAGTATTGTAAAGTAAAAGAAAGTTAAATTAAAAATTTAAAAAATAAAAGGCAAAAAAAAAAAATCCAGTTCTGACTCCCACCAATGTTTATTTACTTATTTCAAATATTTCTTTGATCCTTATTATGTTCCAAGCTCTGTGGTAGATAGTGGAAGTACAAGGTTGAAATAAGACACAATCCTTGCACTAAGGAGCTCATGGTATTTGATGTCAAAGACACATAGAAAATTAACATGTAAGATTGGTAAGTACAAGGGTACAGTTATCAGGACAGTATGGTCCTGGCACAAAGACAGAAATACAGATCAATGGAACAAAATAGAAAGGCCAGAGATAAATCCAGGAAACTATAGACACCTTATCTTTGGCAGAGGAGGCAAAAATTTACAATGGAAAAAAGACAATCTCTTTAACAACTGGTGCTGGGAAGACTGGTCAACCATGTGTAAAAGAATGAAAGTGGAACAATTTCTGACACCATACACACACACAAAAAGCTCAAAATGGATTAAAGATCTAAATGTAAGACCAGGAACTATGAGACTCTTAAAGAAAATATAGGTAGGACACTCTCTGACATAAATCACAGCAAGATCCTCTATGACCACATTCCAAGATATATAGAAATAAAAACAAAAATAAACAAATGGGACCTAATTAGACTTAGAAGTTTTTGCACAATGAAAGAAACTATAAGCAGGTGAAAAGGCAGCCTTCAGAATAGAAGACAATGATAGCAAATGAAACAACTGACAAAGAATTAATGTCCAAAATATACAAACAGCTCATGCAGCTCAATACCAGAAAAACAAAAAACCATTCAAAAAGTGAGCAAAAAGACTAAGCAGACATTTCCCCAAAGGAGACATGCAGATGGCTAACAAACACATGAAAAGGTACTCAACTTCACTCATTACTAGAGAAATGCAAATCAAACCACAATGAGGTATCATCTCATGCGAGTCAAATGGCCATCATCCAAAAGTCTATAAACAATAAATGCGGGAGAGGGTGTGGAAACCTGGGAACCCTCTTACACTGTTGATGGGAATGCAAACTGGTACAGCAACTATGAAGAACAGTGTGGAGATGCCTTCAAAAGCTGGAAATAGAACTACCATATGACCGAGCAATCCCACTGCTGGCCATACACATCGAGGAAACTAGAATTGTAAGAGACTTGCGTGCCCCAATGTTCATGGCAGCACTGTTTACAATAGGTAGGTATGAAGCAACCTAGATGTCCATCAGCAGACAAATGGATAAGGAAGTTGTGTTACACATATGCAATGAAATATTGCTCAGCTTTAAAAAAGAACACATTTGAGTCAGTGCTAATGAGGTGGATGAAACTGGAGTCTATTATGCAGAGTGAAATAAGTCAGAAGAACACCAATACAGTATATTAAGGCATATATATGGAATTTAGAAAGACAATAACGATGATCCTATATGCAAGGCAGCAAAAGAAACACAGATGTAAAGAATGGACTTTTGGAGTACGTGGGAGAAGGTAAGGGTGGGAGGTTTCCAGAGAATAATATTGCAACATGTATATTGCCATATGCAAAACAGAAGACCAGTGCAAATTCAATGCATGATGCAGGGCATTCAAGGCCATTGCTCTGGGACAACCGAAACGGATGGGGTGGTGAGGGAGGTGGAAAAGGAGTTTAGGACAGGTGGACACATGTGTATCCTGGCTGAGTCATGGACGATTCAGTGTATGGCAAAAATCACCACAATGTTGTAAAGTTACTGTCCAATTAAAATTAAGTAATTAATTTAAAAAAAGAAATGAAAAGGCAGAGGAACCAGAGATCAAATTATGATCTGTTGGATCATATAAAAGCCAAGAGAATTCCAAAAATATCTACTCTGCTTCATTGACTATGCTAAAGCTTTTGACTGTGTAAATCAGAACAGACAGTGGAAAATTCTTAAAGAGATGGGAATACCAGACCACCTTACCTGCTTCCTGAGAAACCTGTGTGCAGGACAAGAAGCAACAGTTAGAAACAGACATGGAACAATGGACTGGTTCAAAATTGGGAAAGCAGTGCATCAAGCCTGTATATTGTCACAAGGCTTATTTAACGTATATGCAGTTTACATCATGAGAAATGCTGGGCTGGATCAAGCACAAGCTGGTCTCAGGATTGCCAGAAGAAATATCAACTTCAGATATGCAGATGACACCACCCTTACGGCGGAAAGTGAAGAAGAACTAAAGAGCCTCTTGATGAAAGTGAAAGAGGAGAGCGATAAAGTTGGCTTAAAACTCAACATTCAGAAAACTAAGGTCATGGCATCTGGTCCCATCACTTGATGGGAAATAGATGGGGAAACAATAGAAACAGTAAGAGACTTTATTTTCTTGGTCTCCAAATCACTGCAGATGGTGACTGCAGCCATGAAATTAAAAGACACTTTAAAAATAAATAAATAAATAAAAATAAAATAAAAGACACTTGCTGCTCGGAAGAAAAGCTATGACCAGCCTAGACAGCATATTAAAAAGCAGAGACTTTACTTTGCCAACAAAGGCCCATCTAGTCTAAGCTATGGTTTTTCCAATAGTTATTCATGTATGGCTGTGAGAGTTGGACGATAACGAAAGCTGAGTGCCAGATAATTGATGCTTTTGAACTATGGTGTTGGAGAAGACTCTTGAGAGTCCCTTGGATTGCAGGGAGATCCAGCCAGTCAATAGTAAAGATAATCAGTCCTGAGTATTCATTGGAAGGCCTAATGCTGAACCTGAAGCGCCAATAATTTGGCCACTTGTGTGAAGAACTGACTCATTGGAAAAGATCTTGATGCTGGGAAAGATTGAAGCAGGAGGAAAGGGAATGATAGAAGATGAGATGTTTGGATGGCATCACCAGCTCGATGGACATGAGTCTGAGCAAGTTCTGGGAGGTGGTGATGGACAGGGAAGTCTGGGGTACTGCAGTTTCATGGGGTCGCAAAGAGTCAGACAGGACTGAGTGACTAGACTGAACTGAACTGAACTGATAGCCAAGGTACTCAAGTTTTCCCCTGAAAGGCATAATAAATATTATTAGCTGAAGTGTTACTGTCGGTCAACAAATTATACTAATAAATTATGAACGGGTTCTATGTCATCCCTATTTTATTTATTTAAGGAAAAATACCCATGGATTGAATGGCTGAATCAATGATTCATGGAGGTTCATTCCCTGAGTGTACTAAGAATGTCTGAAAGCACGCTAAGTGTCATGTAAAATAAAAGATCTGATAGAGTCAATTGAATTAACTATTGTAGGGGAAAGAAGTGCAAGATATTTAGGGAGTATTAGTGGAAAAGGTTCTAAATGGATATAGCCCAGGCACTGAGTTCATTTTGAAGATAATGAGAAGAGAGGAATTTGGGTTTCTAGTAGACCACAAATGACACAGATCATGGGTCTGCAGAGTTCAGATCAGTGTATAAACCTGCAAAAGTAGAGCTTCAGGAAGGGGCCAGAGCTTGTGACTTATCGCCTAAAAAAGTGAGGGATCATGTTGTCCTGTTCAAGGCCGTGTATGGAGCCATGTGAAAGCAAATCTGACAGGAGACTGCTTGCACTAAAAAATCAAGGTAGACTTTGTGGTCAGGTTTGTCACTTAATTGTTAAGAAGTAGTATATGGTACAAGGCTAGTTTAGAAAAACTGTAGGTAGGAGTTACAATATGTGCAGTTGGGAAACCCTGGTCTCTGTCATCAATGGACAAAAAGCCGGGTGCTGACAGATGAAATGGAATGGGGTAGTAAGTTTTACGTACCAGATGCTTGGGGAGCTGGCAAGAGGGGGAAGCAACATCTCTAACTATGGAAGAATAGCACCATTCTCAAGCATCCTCATGTTTCCTAAATGGTGCACGACACTGGTAGAGGAAGTATGAGACAAAGTCGCAAATGAATCACTCGGTAATTCCTCACTGAAGGGTGAGCAAGTCCATGGGCAAGGGAACTGTGTGATATCAGTATGACTGGGGCATTGATTTTTGAGACTGCAAGCACGTGGAATTTGGGGTGGGAAACAAGTGCATCATGCCAGTCCTGGATGACCAGCTGCCTGGTCCTTATAAAAGGAGTCTCCGTCACAGTGCTGTCATTGTCATGACGGTCATAGGTCTTCTTTGGAGCCTCTGGTGAGCACAACTCTTAGAGATATTTTTGGAACTTGGGTGTTGGGTTTAATCTGGGGGAAGCAGTGGCTTTAATTGAAGCAATCATTGCTCTGTATGGAAAAAAGAAGATAATGAGGATTTAGGGGAAAATTTTTGGTATTTGGTCATGAATGAGATCTGAAATGTGAGGAGAAAATGGAGTCAGAGACACAGTCTTAAGCTGAGAGAGAGTAAGGGGGATGAGATACTGTGCTAAGCATAGCAGACATTACTTTCAAACGCACCCTTCTCAGCATGCAATCCCACTGAGTGCCGAGTTTGGGGCTTTGCATTTCTCCTCAGAAGCCCACAGTCAAGTCAGCTTGGTGCAGCAACCAAGACATCATGGGAGAAATAAGTAGCGATTTGTTTGGGGATTGGCTACAAGTTTATTATCCAGATTCTTCTTCAGAGTATATTTGTATTCGTCCAACACCTGTGTAGGTAATTTTGTTTTAGAAAGTGGTGAAGGAGAAACGAACCAAAAAGACTGAAGATCTGAGGGCAAGAGATACTAAAAAAGAAGGGTGAAGAAGCTCTAAAACAAACACAAAGTCTGTATCAGGAACCAAGAAGAGTTCTTAATGATGAGACTGTTGTTGGCGCAGCTAAATGTTCTACCAATCGGACTCTCCATTGTGAAGAATGTTGTCTGTGTGTATTTCAGATTCCTTGAGACCCAGGAAGGATGTCTCACCACCAGCATCCGCCTCCCCATCCACATCCGCATCCGAAGCCACAGGCGCAGCCACATCCGCAGCCGCAGCCGCTTCCGCAGCCGCAGCTGCAGCCGAAGCCGCAGCCGCAGCCGCAGCCGCTTCCGCAGCCACATCCGCAGCCGCAGCCACATCCGCATCCGCAGCCACATCCACATCCGCAGCCGCAGCCACTGCCGAAGCCGCACCCGCAGCCACATCCACATCCGCAGCCGCAGCCCACTGGCCGAAGCCGCAGCCGCACCCGCTTCCACAGCCACATCCACATCCGCAGCCGCAGCCGCAGCCGCAGCCTCCGCAGCCGCCGCATCCACTTCCGCAGCCGACAGCCGCAGCCGCTTCCGCAGCCGCATCCACAGCCACATCCACATCCAGCCCAGCCGCAGCCGCTGAAGCCGCAGCTGCTTCCGCAGCCGCTCCCGCATCCACTTCCTCAGCCGAAGCCGCAGCCGCTTCCGCAGCCGCTTCCGCATCCACTTCCGCAGCCACATCCACAGCCACATCCGCAGCTGCAGCCGCTCCGCAGCCGAAGCCGCAGCCTCAGCCGCAGCCGCAGCCGCAGCCAAAGCTGCAGCCACATCCACATCAGCATTAGCATCACCATCAGTGCAAGGAGCCCTGTCATCCACCTCCAATAGTGTGCCCACTGAAGTGCCATGAGCCTTGCCCACCTCATCCATGCCCACCTCCAGTGAGCCAGCAGAAATGCCCTCCTGGACCACCATGCCCACCATGCGAGCACAAGTGTCCACCCAAGTGGAAGTACAGCACCAGATTTCATCTGGACCAAGAAACAAGATCCAGGCTCTTCCATTGTCCTCCCTTCGGCCATGGTGATGGACTGCATTTTCCTTAACCTCCCCCCTCAACCGACAGCTGACAGATTAAAGGCCTGCTTCCTGAAGCTGACACCGCATTGTTGGAAGAAGAGCAGCAGAATCATCGCTTGATCTCTCTGTGCTATGTGCCCGTCTGTAATCCACGTTGTGATCTCTACCCGGTGAGCAATTAATGTGTCTATTCCTTTGCTTCTCCAATAAAGCATATTCATAGTCCATTATGTATTTCTTTCTTTCGTTTTTTTGGTGGTTTTTTTTGCATATAGCGTTTTTCATCTCTTCTGTCAGCTACAAGTATTCTTTTTTAAAGTATAAATTTATTTAGTTTAATTGGAGGTTAATTACTTTACAATATTGTATTGGTTTTGCCATACATCAACATGAATCCGCCACAGGTATACATGTGTTCCCCATCCTGAACTCCCCTCCCTCCTCCCTCCCCGTACCATCCATCTGGGTTGTCCCAGTGCACCTGCCCCAAGCATCCAGTATCATGCATCAAACCTGGACTGGTGAATCATTTCATATATGATATTACACATGTTTCAATGCAATTCTCCCAAATCATCACACCCTTGCTCTCTCCTACAGAGTCCAAAAGACTGTTCTATACATCTGTGTCTCTTTTGCTGTCTCGCATACAGGGTTATCATTACCATCTTTCTAAATTCCATATATATATGCATTAGTATACTGTACTGGCGTTTTTCTTTTTGGCTTACTTCACTGTGTATAATCAGCTCCAGTTTCATCCACCTCATTGAACTGATTCAAATGTATTCTTTTTAACAGCTGAGTAGTATTCCATTGTGTATATGTACCACAGCTTTCTTATCCATTCATCTGCTGATGGACATCTAGGTTGCTTCCATGTCCTGGCTATTATGAACAGTGCTGCAATGAACATTGGGGGTACACGTGTCTCTTTCAATTCTGGTTCCTCAGTGTGTATGCCCAGCAGTGGGATTGCAGGGTCATAAGGCAGTTCCATTTCCAGTTTTTTAAGGAATCTCCACGCTGTTCTCCATAGTGGCTGTACTAGTTTGCATTCCCACCAACAGTGTAAGAGGGTTCCCTTTTCTCCACACCCTCTCCAGCGTTTATTGCTTGTAGACTTTTGGATAGCAGCCATTCTGGCTGGCATGAAATGGTACCTCATTGTGGTTTTGATTTGCATTTCTCTGATAATGAGTGATGTTGAGCATCTTTTCATGTGTTTGTTAGCCATCTATATGTCTTCTTTGGAGAAATGTCTATTTAGTTCTTTGGCCCATTTTTTGATTGAGTCATTTATTTTTCTAGGAATTGAGCTGCAGGAGATGCTTGTATATATTTTGAGATTAGTTGTTTGTCAGTTGCTTCATTTGCTATTATTTTCTCCCATTCTGAAAGCTGTCTTTTCACCTGGCTTATAGTTTCGTTTGTTGTGCAGAAGCCTTTAATTTTAATTAGGTCCCATTTGTTTATTTTTGCTTTAATTTCCAATATTTTGGGAGGTGGGTTATAAAGGATCCTGCTGTGATTTATGTTGGAGAGTGTTTTGCCCATGTTTTCCTCTAGGAGTTGAGAACATAGGCAAAACACCCTCCGACATAAATCACAGCTGTAAGTATTTTTCTGAGTGTTCCTTTTCATTCTCATTGGATTATCAGAATTAGACTTTTCCACTATTGAGTTCAGCTTTGCCTGGAATATGTCTTTTGGACCGGACCCACTGAAGAATTGCTTCATTGGTTTCAGTCTTGTTTCTATCTGTCTACATTGGAAGACCCTGAAAAGAACTGAATTCTCTCAGTTTCAGGTTCCTTATATGTAAAATCAGTAGGCAAGGATCTATTCAACTCAGTTTACTCATAGAAATTAATTTATTCACAAATATTTCCCAATTATTAACATATACCAGGCAGTCTCTTATGTGCTAGGGACATGAAGATGGTGACTGAATTCCTTTTTCCATCTAAACTCTTGAAGGGAGTTTGCACAAACACACACACACACACATACGTGCACATACAAGGCAAATAATAGTGATGCAGGGGGTATGTTAGAGACAACTGTGTAGAAAAGCTCTTCCAAAATGACTTTTAGGGCAAAGGTTGCGTGAAGAGAAGAGTGAGCCTTGAGTATCTGGGGTACACTGTACCAGTGAGAGGCGATGGCGAGTGCTGAGGCAGGGCAGAGTAACTGAAGGGAGAACAGTCATCCAAGAGACAATGTCTCCAAATGTGGTTGAGTACATTGGATCTGAAAGATGTATCAAAGATTTTGATAATTTATTCAGTTTTCAACCATACAATGCTGTTCACAGTCTCAACTTTCTATGTAATTCTCTACTATCACATCTATTTTCTTTTAACTGAAAGTACATATGATCTTTTAAAGACATTTTTTTGAAATGGTTAAAAGGGCCCAGAAATAAATTAATTCTTTTGCAAAATAGAAATTTATTTATGAGAGTGACTATATGAAAAGTAGGTCTGTTATTAACAATGTTCCCATATTATAGGGAAGCAGACTCCATTAATTTCCATCCCCATATAGGCAACAAAATGTGCAGAGAATTTTACTCTTGTTGTGCTTCCAATACTAAGAAGAAGTGATTTTATTTTTAGGAGGGTTGACTCTGTACTCT
This sequence comes from Capra hircus, assembly GCF_001704415.2. Lineage (NCBI taxonomy): Eukaryota > Metazoa > Chordata > Mammalia > Artiodactyla > Bovidae > Capra > Capra hircus. Next base: position 97,752,428 of record NC_030810.1, on the reverse strand, counting down.
TGGAGAGGGTTCTGGTCTAATGTTATTGACACGATTCCCTCCCAATTTTGTCTTGAAGAAAAACAAGAAAAATGATAACAAAAAATAAAATTTTGTTTGAATTTAAGAGAACATGATCAACACATTCAGAAAGTTCATAAAGCTTGGCTGTATGAAGTGGATAATTATAGATTGATCTCTTTATTGTCAAGAAATATGAAGATAAGAAGAACTTTACCAACCCTTTAAAAGAACCAAGTTTCCTAAATAAATTGTATCTCATACCTTCTCCACTAGAAGGGACAACAATCATATTTCTGAGATCACAGATCTCCATGGTTCTGCTGCTTAATAACTTTATGATCTTGGGTAATTTGCTTAAGGTCTCTGTGTCTCATTTTAAGGTCTCATTTTCTTCACTTTATAAGTGGGAATAATAATAGTACCCATTTTATAGGTTCAGTTCAGTTCAGTTCAGTTCAGTCACTCAGTCGTGTCCGACTCTTTGCGACCCCATGAATCGCAGCACGCCAGGCCTACCTGTCCATCACCAACTCCTGGAGTTCACTCAGACTCAAGTCCATCGATTCAGTGATGCCTTCCACCATCTCATCCTCTGTCGTCCCCTTCTCCTCCTGCCCCCAATCCCTCCCAGCATCAGAGTCTTTTCCAATGAGTCAACTCTTCGCATGAGGTGGCCAAATTACTGGAGCTTCAGCTTTAGCATCAGTCCTTCCAAAGAAATCCCAGGGCTGATCTCCCTCAGAATGGACTGGTTGGATCTCCTTGCAGTCCAAGGGACTCTCAAGAGTCTCCTCCAACACCACAGTTCAAAAGCATCAATTCTTCAGTGCTCAGCCTTCTTCACAGTCCAACTCTCACATCCATACATGACCACAGGAAAAACCATAGCCTTGACTAGATGGACCTTAGTCGGGAAAGTAATGTCTCTGCTTTTGAATATACTATCTAGGTTGGTTATATGTTAGTTGTATATACAAAGCATTTAGAAATGTGTCAGCTCACAGAAAGCACAATGAGGGTCAGATGTTACTGTGAGTGCATCAGAACAGCTCAGCCCAGAAGCATACTTTGTCAGTATTGTTACCTTTTAATCGATGAATTTAATGTCTTGGCCCCTATGCCACTTAATGAAGCAGTACTTTTTGCATTAAGGTTGTGATTATCTTATAGTTTGTACCATATTTAGCCTATGCCTTTCCTGTATTAGATTTTTGCTTTGGCATCTTAAGTTGTCTCCTCTTCCCACTCGTCATCCTCCTCTTCTTCTGTTCCTCTATCTTCTTTTTCTCTTCTTCCTGTTCCTCTTTTCCTCATTCTTTCGGGAATTTAAAGTCTGATGGCACAAGTTGTGTGTTTTTTCAAGCTTATGAGGTACAATTGTTGGGCAATGCTATGAAAAAGGGCTTGATTAATTATTGGTGGATTTTCTGGACTTGAGAAAATGATTAAAAATGTTAATAAGTAGGATTAATTTCAAAAAAAGAAAACTACAGGCCAATATCTCTGATGAACATAGATGCAGAAATCCTTAAGCAATCAGAATCCAACAACACATTAAAAAGATCATATCAAGTGGGCTTTATCCCAGGGATGCAAGGATTCTTCAATATCCACAAATTCAATCAATGTAATACACCACATTAACAAATTGAAAAATAAAAGCCATATGATTATCTCAATAGATGCAGAAAAAGCCTTTGACAAAATTCAACATCCGTTTATGATAAAAACTCTCCAGAAAGCAGGAATAGAAGAAACATACCTCAACATAATAAAAGCTATGTATGACGAACCCACAGCAAACATTATCCCCAGTGCTGAAAAACCATAAGCATTTCCCCTAAAGTCAGGAACAAGACAAGGGTGTCCACTCTCACCACTACTATTCAACATAGTTTTGGAAGTTTGGCCACAGCAATCAGAGCAGAAAAAGAAATAAAAGGAATTCAAATTGGAAAAGAATAAGTAAAACTCTCACTGTTTGCAGATGACATGATCCTCTACATAGAAAACCCTAAAGACTCCACCAGAAATTTACTAGAGCTAATCAATGAATATACTAAAGTTGCAGGATATAAAGTCAACGCACAGAAATCCCTTGCATTCCTATACACTAATAATGAGAAAATAGAAAGAGAAATTAAGGAAACAATTCCATTCACCACTGCAACAAAAAGATTAGAATACTTTGGAATGTATCTACCTAAAGAAATAAAAGACCTATATATAGAAAACTATAAAACACTGGTCAAGGAAATCAAAGAGGACACTAATAGATGGAGAAATATACCGTGTTCGTGGATCGGAAGAATCAACATAGTGAAAATGAGGATACTATACAAAGCAATCTATAGATTCAATGCAATCCCTATCAAACTACCAACGGTATTTTTCACAGAGCTAGAACAATAATTTCACAATTTGTATGGATATCCAAAACCTTGAATAGCCAAAGCAATTTTGAGAAAGAAGAATGGAACTGGAGGAATCAACCTGCCTGACTTCAGGCTCTACTACAAAGCCACAGTCATCAAGACAGTATGGTACTGGCACAAAGACAGAAATATAGATTAATGGAACAAAATAGAAAGCCCAGATATAAACCCACGCACCCATGGACACCTTATCTTTGACAAAGGAGGCAAAAATATACAATGGATTAAAGACAATCTCTTTAACAAGTGGTGCTGGGAAAAGTGGTCAACCACTTGTAAAAGAATGAAACTAGAACACTTTCTAACACCATACACAAAAATAAACTCAAAACGGATGAAAGATCTAAACGTAAGACCAGAAACTATAAAACTCCTAGAGGAGAACATAGGCAAAACACTCTCTGACATAAATCACAGCAGGATCCTCTATGACCCACCTCCCAGAATACTGGAAATAAAAACAAAAATAAACAAATGGGACCTAATTAAAATTAAAAGCTTCTGCACAACAAATGAAACTATAAGCAAGGTGAAAAGACAGCTTTCAGAATGGGAGAAAATAATACCATTGAAGCAACTGACAAAGAATTAATCTCAGCAATATACAAGCAAATCCTGCTGCTCAATTCCAGAAAAATAAATGACCCAATCAAAATATGGACCAAAGAACTAAACAGACATTTCTCCAAAGAAGACATATAGATGGCTAACAAACACATGAAAAGATGCTCAACATCGCTCATTATCAAAGAAATGCAAATCAAAACCACAATGAGGTACCATTTCATGCCAGTCAGAATGGCTGCTATCCAAAAGTCTACAAGCAATAAATGCTGGAGAGGGTGTGGAGAAAAGGGAACCCTCTTACACTGTTGATGGGAATGCAAACTAGTACAGCCACTATGGAGAACAGCGTGGAGATTCCTTAAAAAACTGGAAATAGAACTGCCTTATGACCCTGCAATCCCACTGCTGGGCACACACACTGAGGAAACCAGAATTGAAAGAGACACGTGTACCCCAATGTTCATTGCAGCACTGTTCATAATAGCCAGGACATGGAAGCAACCTAGATGTCCATCAGCAGATGAATGGATAAGAAAGCTGAGGTATATATACACAATGGAATATTACTCAGCCATTAAAAACAATACATTTGAATCAGTTCTAATGAGGTGGATGAAACTGGAGCTGATTATACAGAGTGAAGTAAGCCAGAAAGAAAAACACCAATACAGTAAACCAATGCATATATATGGAATTTAGAAAGATGGTAACGATAACCCTATATGCGAGAAGGCAAAAGTGACACAGATGTATAGAGCAGTCCTTTGGACTCTGTGGGAGAGGGCGAGGGTGTGATGATTTGGGAGAATTGCATTGAAACATGTATAATATTGTAGGTGAAACGAATTGTCAGTCCAGGTTCGATATATGATACAGGATGTTGGGGCTGGTGCATTGGGATGATGAAGAGGGATGGCATGAGGAGGGAAGTTGGGAGAGGAGTCCAGGATGGGGAACACGTGTATACCTGTGGCGGATTCATGTTGATGTATGGCAAAACCAATACAATATTGTAAGTAGCCTCCATGGAAAAGAAATGCAAAAAAGCAAAACGGCTCTCTGGGGAGGGCTTACAAATAGCTGTGAAAAGAAGAGAGGCTAAGAGAGGAAAAGAAAAGCAAAGGAGAAAAGGAAAGATATAAGCATCTGAATGAAGAATTCCATAGAATAGCAAGAAGAGATAAGAAAGCCTTCTTCAGCGATCAATGCAAAGAAATAGAGGAAAACAACAGAATGGGAAAGACTAGAGATCTCTTTAAGAAAATTAGAGATATCAAGGGAACATTTCATGCAAAGATGGGCTTGGTAAAGGACAGAAATAGTATGGACCTAACAAAAGCAGAAGATATTAAGAAGAGGTGGCAAGAATACACAGAAGAACTGTACAAAAAAGATCTTCACGACCCAGATAATCATGATGATGTGATCACTAATCTAGAGCCAGACATCCTGGAATGTGAAGTCAAGTGGGCCTTCGAAAGCATCACTACGAACAAAGCTAGTGGAGGTGATGGAATTCCAGTGGAGCTGCTTCAATTCCTCCAAGATGATGCTGTGAAAGTGCTGCACTCAATATGCCAGCACATTTGGAAAACTCAGCAGTGGCCACAGGACTGGATAAGGTCAGTTTTCATTCCAATCCTAAAGAAAGGCAATGCCAAAGAATGCTCAAACTACCGCACAATTGCACTCATCTCACCTGCTAGCAAAGTCATGGTCAAAATTCTCCAATCCAGGCTTCAGCAGTACATGACCCATGAACTCCCTGATGTTCAAGCTGGTTTTAGAAAAGGCAGAGGAACCAGAGTTCAAATTGCCAAAATCCACTGGATCATCAAAAAAGCAAGAGCATTCCAGAAAAACATTTATTTCTGCTTTATTGACTATGACAAAGCCTTTGACTGTGTGGATCACAATCAACTGTGGAAAATTCTGAGAGAGATGGGAATACCAGACCACCTGACCTGCCTCTTGAGAAATCTGTATGCAGGTCAGGAAGCAACAGGTAGAACTGGACATGGAACAACAGACTGGTTCCAAATAGGATAAGGAGTACGTCAAGACTGTATATTGTCACCCTGCTTATTTAACTTCTGTGCACATTACATCATGAGAAACGCTGGACGGGAAGAAACATAAGCTGGAATCAAAATGCTGGGAGAAATATCAATAACCTCAGATATACAGATGAAACCACCCTTATGGCAGAAAGTGAAGAGGAGCTAAAAAGCCTCTTGATGAAAGTGAAAGAGGAGAGTGAAAAATTTGGCTTAAAGCTCAACATTCAGAAAACGAATATCATGGCATCCGGTCCCATCACTTCATGGGAAATAGACGGGGAAACAGTGGAAACAGTGTCAGACTTTATTTTTTTGGGCTCCAAAATCACTGCAGATGGTGACTGCAGCCATGAAATTAAAAGACGCTTACTCCTTGAAAGAAAAGTTATGACCAACCTAGGTAGTATATTCAAAAGCAGAGATATTACTTTGCCGACTAAGGTCCGTCTAGTCAAGGCTATGGTTTTTCCTGTGGTCATGTATGGATGTGAGAGTTGGACTGTGAAGAACGCTGAGTGCCGAAGAATTGATGCTTTTGAACTGTGGTGTTGGAGAAGACTCTTGAGAGTCCCTTGGACTGCAAGGAGATTCAACCAGTCCATTCTGAGGGAGATCAGCCCTGGGATTTCTTTGGAAGGACTGATGCTAAAGCTGAAGCTTCAGTAATTTGGCCACCTCATGCGAAGAGTTGACTCATTGGAAAAGACTCTGATGCTGGGAGGGATTGGGGGCAGGAGGAGAAGGGGACGACACGAGGAGGAGATGGCTGGAAGGCATCACGGACTCGATGGATGTGAGTCTGAGTGAACTCCGGGAGATGGTGATGGACAGGGAGGCCTGGCGTGCTGCGATTCATGGGGTCGCAAAGAGTCGGACACGACTGAGCAACTGAACTGAACTGAACTGAATTAGCCTCCCATTAAAATAAATAAATTTATACTAAAAATAAATTTAAAAAATGTGTAGTAGTGCAAAGCTACAGTCATCAAGCCAGTATGGTGTTGATACAAAATTGGGAATATAGACCAAGGGAACAAGATAGAAAGCCCAGTTAAACCCATGCACCTATGGGCACCTTATGTTTGACAAACGAGGCAAGAATATACAAAGGAGACAGATAGTCTCTTCAATAAGTGGTGCTGGGAAAACAGGTCAGCTATCTGTATAAGAATGAAATTAGAAAACTCCCTAACACCATACAAAGTGAAGTCACTCAGTCATGTCCGACTCTGTGCGACCCCATAGACCCCAGTCCAGCAGGCTCCACCATCCCTGGGATTCTCCAGGCAAGAAAACTGAAGTGGCGTTGCCATTTCCTTTTTCTAATGCATGAAAGTGAAAGGTGAAAGTGATGTCGCTCATTCCTTTCCAACTCCTTGTGATCCCATGGACGGTAGCCTACCAGGCTCCTCCATCCATGGAATTTTCCAGGTAAGAGTACTGGAGTGGGTTGCATTTCCTTCTTCAGAGGATTTTCGCAACCCAGAGATTGAACCTGGTTCTCCCACGTTGCAGGCAAACCCTTTCCCATCTGAGCAACGAAGGAAGCCTATACACAAAGATAACACCATACACAAAGCTAAACTCAAAATGGATTAAAGATCTAAATGTAAGACCATAAACCCTAAAACTCTTAGAGGAAAACATAGAAAGAACCCTCTGTGACACTGTTGCTGCGGTTCAGTCAATAGCGATGTCCGACACTGTGCAACTCAGTGGGCTGCAGCAGGCCAGGCTTCTCAGTTCTTCACTATTGTCTGGAGTTTGCAGAAACTCATGTCCATTGAATTGGTGATGCTATCCAACCACCTCATCTTCTGTTGCCCCCTTCTCCTACTGCCTTCAATCTTTCCTAGCATCAGGGTCTTTTCCATTGAGTTGGCTCTTTGCCTCAGGGGGCCAAAGTATTGGCATTTCAGCTTCAGCATCAGTCCTTCTAGGGAATATTCAGGGTTAATTTCATTTGGGATTGACTGCTTGCATCTCCTTGCAGTCTACGGGACTCTCAAGAGTCTTCTCCAACACCACAGTTCAAAAGCATCAATTCTCAGAGCCTTTCAAAGAGAGATAAGGGAACCTTCTTGCACTATTGGTGGGAATGTAAACTGATACAGTCATTATGGAGAACAGTATCGAGATTCCTTAAGAAACTAGGGAATAAAACTACCAAATGACACAGCAATCCCACTACTGGGCATATACTCTGAGGAAACCATAACTGAAAAGGACACATGTATCCCAACATTCATCGCAGCAATATTGACAATAGTCAGGACATGGAAGCAACCTAGATGAATGGATAAAGAAGTTGGGTACATGTATGCAATGAACTATTACTCAACTCTAAAAGGAAGAAATTTAAGTCCATGCTGTGAGGTGGATGAACCTAGAGCCTGTTATACAGAGTGAAGCAAGTCTGAAAGAGAAAAACAAATATCATATATTGGTGCATATATATGGAATCTAGAAAAAACGACATTGATGAACCCAGTTGCAAGGTAGCAAGAGAGATGCAGACATAGAGAACCGACTTGTCACAGTGGGGAAAGGAGAGGATGGCTGAATTGAGACAGGAACATGGAAACATACATTGCCATACCTAAAATAGAAAGAAAGTGGGAATTTGCTGTATGACACAAGGAACTCAACCTGGTGCTCGT